>NW_012109230.1:127336-129621 GCF_000951045.1 Mandrillus leucophaeus
TTTTTTTTTTTTTTTTTTTTTGAGACAGAGTCTCCCTCTGTTGCCCAGGCTAGAGTGGAGTGGCGCAATCTCAGCTCACTGCAACCTCCGCCTCCTGGGTTCGTTTGATTCTCCTGCCTTAGGCTCCCGAGTAGCTGGGATTACAGGTGTGCACCACCACTCCTGACTAATTTTTGTATTTTTAGTAGAGATGAGGTTTCACCATGTTGGCCAGGCTGGTCTCGAACTCCTGACCTCAAGTGATCCACCCACCTTGGCCTCCCAAAGGGCCAGGATTACAGGCATGAGACACTGTGCCCGGCCAGGATTTGCTCTTAAAAATTTTTTTTGGCTTGGCACAGTGGCTCATGCCTGTAATTCCAGCACTTTGGGAGGCTGAAGCAGGTGGATTGCTTGAGATCAGGAGTTCGAGACCAGTCTGGGCAACATGGCAAAACCCCATCTCTACAAAAATCAGAAAAATCAGCCAAGCATGGTGGCCTGCATATGTTGTCCCAAGGTGGGAGAATCCACTGAGCCTGGGAGGTTGAGGCTGCAGTGAGCCAAGATGGTGCCACTGCACTCCAGCCTGGGCGATAGAGCAAGACCCTGTCTCAAAAAATATGTGTGTGTGTGTGTGTATATATGTGTGTGTGTGTGTGTGTGTGTGTGTGTGTGTGTATATATTTGAGACGGAGTTTTGCCCTTGTTGCCCAGGCTGGAGTGTAATGGCGTGATCTCGGCTCACCTCAACCTCCGCCTCCCAGGTTCAAGCGATTCTCCTGCCTCAGCCTTCCGAGTAGCTAGGATGACAGGCATGTGCCACCATGCCCAGCTAGTTTTGTATTTTTAGTAGAGATGGGGTTTCTCCATGTTGGTCAGGCTGGTCTCAAGCTCCCGACCTCAGGTGATCTGCCCACCTCGGCCTCCCAAAGTGCTGGGATTACAGGCATGAGCCACCTCACCCGGCCTATATTTTTTTAAATTTAATTTTAATTTTTATTTTTTGAGACGGAGTCTTACTGTGTCTCCCAGACTGGAGTGCAGTGGCACGATCTTGGCTCACTGCAACCTCCACCTCCCGGATTCAAGCAATTCTCCTGCCTCAGCCTCTGGAGTAGCTGGGGTTAGAGGTAACTGCCACCACACCCAGCTAACTTTTGCGTTTTTCTGGTAGAGGCAGGGTTTCACCATGTTGGCCAGGCTGGTCTCGAACTCCTGACCTCAGGTGATCTGCCTGCCTCGGACTCCCAAAGTGCTGGGATTACAGGTGTGAATCACCATGCCCAGCTTATATTTTTAACTTTTATGGGTACATAGTAGGTGAATATATTTATGGGGCATATGAGAGATTTTAATGCAGCAATACAATGTGTAATAATCACAGTAGGGTAAATCGGGTATCCATTACCTCAAGCATTAATTTTTTCCTTGTGTTACAAACATTCCAATTGTACTCCCTCAGTTATCCCAAAATGTGCTGCAAATCATTGCTGACTGTAGTCATTCCATTGTGCTATCAAATACTAGAGCTTATTCATTGTATCTAACTGTATTTTTGTATCCACGAAGGTTCACTCTTGGTGTTGTACATTCTATGGTTTTTGACAAATGTGTAATGACATTTATCCATCATTACAGTATCATAGAGAGAAATTTCACTGCCCTAAACTCTTTGCTTCTCTTTTTTTTTTTTTAAGATGGAATCTCGCTCTTGTTGCCCAGGCTGGAATGCAATGGCACAATCTCAGCTCACTGCAACCTCTGCCTCCTAGGTTCAAGTGATTCTCCTGCCTCAGCCTCCGAAGTAGCTGGGATTATAGTCATGTGCCACCACGCCCGGCTAATTTTGTATTTTCAGTAGAGACAGGGTTTCTCTATGTTGGCCAGGCTGGTCTTGAACTCCTGACCTCAGGTGATTCGCCTGCCTTGGCCTCCCAAGGTGCTGGGATTACAGGTGTGAGCCACTGCGCCCGGCCCTCTGTGCTCCTTTTATTCATCCCTCACTCCCATGTCCTGAACTCCTGGCAACCTCTGATCTTTTTACTGTTTTTATAGTTTTGCCTGTTTCAGAATGGCCTAAAGTTGGAATCATAAAGCATGTAGCCTTTTCAGATTGGCTTCTTTCACTTAGCAACATGCGTTTAAAGTTCTTCCATGTCTTTTTGTGACTTTGATAGCTCATCTTTTTTTTTTTTTTCTTTTAAGATGGAGACTTCCTCTGTCGCCCAGGCTGGAGTGCAGTGGTGTGATCTCAGCTCACCGCAACCTCTGGCTCCCAGATTCAAGCAATTCTCCTGCCTCTG
>NW_012109230.1:133506-135412 GCF_000951045.1 Mandrillus leucophaeus
AAATACAAAAATTAGCTGGCCATGGTGGCACACACCTGTAGTCCCAGCTACTTGGGAGGCTGAGGCAGGAGAATCGCTTGAACATGGGAAGCGGAGGTTGCAGTGAGCTGAGATCGCGCCACTGCACTCCAGCCTGGCAACAGAGCGAGACTCCATCTCAAAAATAATAACAACAATAAAATTAATTCTGGTGATGGTTGCACAATTCTACACTAGAAGTCATTTGACACTTTAAGAATATGAATTAGGCTGGATGTGGTGGCTCACACCTGTAATCCCAGGACTTTGGGAAGCCAAGGCAGGTGGATAACTTGGGGTCAGGAGTTCGAGACCACCCTGGCCAACATGGTGAAACCCCATCTCTACTAAAACTACAAAAATCAGCCAGGCATAGTGGCTCATGCTTGTAATCCCAGGTACTCGGGAGGCTGAAGTGGGAGGATCACTTGAACCTGGGAGGTGGAGGTTGCAGTGAGCTGAGATCACGCCACTGTACTCCAGCCTGGACGACAGAGTGAGACTCTGTCTCGGAAAAAAAAAAAAAAAAGAAGGTGAATTATATGGTATAAGAATTATATACACACACACATACATTTTTTGAGACATGGTCTTGCTATGTCACTCAGGCTCTTGACTAATTTTTTTTTTTTTTAATAGAGACAGGGTCCCACTATGTTGCCCAGGCTGCCTTCCAACTCCTGGGCTCAAATGATCCTCCAACCTTGGCCTCTCAAAATGCTGGGATTACAGGCCCTGCACTTGGCTAAAGCTGCTATTTTTTAAAAAAGAAAGGAGGAGAAACAAGGGCTGAGTCCCCGTGGTTGGCCCCCACTCGCTCCCTGGCCTCAGCATGGTGGCGTCTTCTTCACTTGATGGAGAAGCGCAGCCGCGCCTGGAAGTGTTCACAGCGGGCGTGCTTCATGGTCAGCCCGTAGATGGGAGTCAGGTCGACTTTCACGCCCGGCGGCACGCTGAACTCCAGTTGCTGTAGCAGGATGGCCAGGAAGAGGAAGACCTCCCACTTGCCCAGGACCTCCCCGATGCATCGGCGCTTGCCCAGGCCAAACAGCATTATCTTCTCACTCAAGGGCTTGTTAATGCTGGTGCCTTCCGCGGTGAGGAACCGCTCGGGCCGGAACTCAGATGGGTCCCCCCACAGCTGCCTGCAAGAGGAACAGAGGAGATAGGACTTCAGGGCTGGGGAGGCCCTGGGAGGAGGGGCCTGGGGAAGGGAGACTTCTGTTGAGATCACAAGTGTGAGGACATGTTGAAAGCAATGAAGGGTAAGTGGGAAGGAACCAAACTGAACTTTGATGCTTATTTCTTTTTTCCTTTTTCTTTCTTTCTTTTTTGTTTTTAGACAAACTCTGGCTCCTATAACCCAGGCTGGAGTACAGTGGTGCCATCTTAGGTCACTGCAGTCTCTGCCTCACCAGCTCAAGCCATCCTCCCACCTGAGCCTCCCGTGTAGCTGGGACTACTGGCACCACATCCGGCTAATTTTTGTGTTTTTTTTTTTCTTCTTTTTTTTTTTTTTTTGCAGAGATAGGGTTTCAGGGATCTCAGACTCATGAGCTCAAGCGATCCACCTTCCTTGGACTCCCAAAGTGCTGGGGTTAGAGGCATGAGTCACCACACCTGGCCTGATGCTTATTTCTTTTACAAAGCTCTCTCTAAAATGACCAGCCTTAAAGATAGTGCCTTTTAATATTAATTTACTTTAAATAATGCTTTATCTAAAAGGAATTTAAAGAAGAAAAACAGGCTGGTTTTGGTGGCTCACATCTGTAACCCTAGTACTTTGGGAGGCTGAGGAAGGAAGATCCCTTGAGCCCAGGAGTTCAAAACCAGCCTGGACAACATATGGAGACCTTGCCTCTATTTAAAAATTAAAGTTAAAAAAAAG
>NW_012109230.1:135964-163709 GCF_000951045.1 Mandrillus leucophaeus
GCCTGACTAATTTTTGTATTTTTAGTAGAGACAGGATTTCACCATGTTGGCCAGGCTGGTCTCAAACTCCTGACCTCAGATGATTCACCCGCCTTGGCCTCCCAAAGTGCTGGAATTACAGGGGTGAGCCATCGTGCCCGGCCAGGAGTTCTTTATATATTCTATATATAAATGCTTTAACAGCTATATGTTTTGCAAATATTTTCTCTCATTCTGTGGTTGTCTTTTCAGTTTTTGTTGTTGTTGTTGTTGTTGTTGTTGTTTTCTGAGACAGAGTCTCACTCTGTAGCCCAGGCTGGAGTGCAATGGCAGGATCTTGGCTCACTGCAACCCCCGCTTCCTGAGTTCAAGTGATTCTCCTGCCTCAGCCTCCTGAGTAGCTGGGATTACAGCCTTGTGAGCACCTGGGATTACAGTCTCCTAAGCAGCTGAGGCTAGCCACTATATTCAGCTAGTTTTTGCATATTTGGTAGAGATGAGGTTTCACTATGTTGTCCAGGCTGGTCTCAAACTCCTGACCTCAAGTGATCCAACCGCCTTGGCCTCCCAAAATGCTGGGATTATAGGCGTCAGCCACTGTGCCTGGCCTCCTTTCAATTTCTTGATAGTGTCCTTTGATGAGACCTGGGCCTTTTTCAAATAACCCAAGCACTTCTGGGAAGCTTATCCACCCCTGGTCTGTGAACGAAGAAATCAAGGCCTTGTGAGAAGTCATGCGTTCTGCCTTTTGAGAATGGGACGGGGGGATCCCCATCCACCCAACTGGGTTTTGGCCCCTGAGACTGGATCCCTTTCTCCTTGTTCCCTTCAATTGTTCAAAAACTTTGGTCAAACAACATGAAAGGAGAGAAGAGAGAGGAGTGAAGGAGGTGCCTATCAATGACTGAAGAGAGCACAGACCTAGACCCGGTCTCAGGACTCAAGCACCAAGGGCTTACTGACACACGCCACAACACACATGAGCCTTGAAAACATTGTGCTAGGTGAAAGAAGCCAGTAACAAAAGACCACTCATTGTGTAATTCCATTTATATGAAATGTTTAGAGAAGGCAAATCCATAGACACAGAAAGTAGATTAGTAGTTGCCAGGGCTGGTGAGGCAGGGGAGGAAGGCTAGGGGGAAACGTGGAGGGACTGCTAATGGGTGCAGGGTTTCTTTTAGGGGTGATGAAAATGTTCTAAAATTAATTGTGGGCCAGGCGTGGTGGCTCACACCTGTAATTCCAGCACTTTGAGAGAGGTCGAGGCGGGCAGATCACTTGTCACCTAGGAGACAGAGGAAGACTCCGTCTCAAAAAACAAAAAAAAGGCTGGGCACGGTGGTTCACTCCTGTTAATCCCAGCACTTTGGGAGACTGAGGCGGGTGGATCACGAGGTCAAGAGATGGAGACCATCCTGGCCAACATGGTGAAACCTCATCTCTACTAAAAATACAAAAATTAGCTGGCCATGGTGGCACACACCTGTAGTCCCAGCTACTTGGGAGGCTGAGGCAGGAGAATCGCTTGAACATGGGAAGCGGAGGTTGCAGTGAGCTGAGATCGCGCCACTGCACTCCAGCCTGGCAACAGAGCGAGACTCCATCTCAAAAATAATAACAACAATAAAATTAATTCTGGTGATGGTTGCACAATTCTACACTAGAAGTCATTTGACACTTTAAGAATATGAATTAGGCTGGATGTGGTGGCTCACACCTGTAATCCCAGGACTTTGGGAAGCCAAGGCAGGTGGATAACTTGGGGTCAGGAGTTCGAGACCACCCTGGCCAACATGGTGAAACCCCATCTCTACTAAAACTACAAAAATCAGCCAGGCATAGTGGCTCATGCTTGTAATCCCAGGTACTCGGGAGGCTGAAGTGGGAGGATCACTTGAACCTGGGAGGTGGAGGTTGCAGTGAGCTGAGATCACGCCACTGTACTCCAGCCTGGGCGACAGAGTGAGACTCTGTCTCGGAAAAAAAAAAAAAAAAGAAGGTGAATTATATGGTATAAGAATTATATACACACACACATACATTTTTTGAGACATGGTCTTGCTATGTCACTCAGGCTCTTGACTAATTTTTTTTTTTTTTAATAGAGACAGGGTCCCACTATGTTGCCCAGGCTGCCTTCCAACTCCTGGGCTCAAATGATCCTCCAACCTTGGCCTCTCAAAATGCTGGGATTACAGGCCCTGCACTTGGCTAAAGCTGCTATTTTTTAAAAAAGAAAGGAGGAGAAACAAGGGCTGAGTCCCCGTGGTTGGCCCCCACTCGCTCCCTGGCCTCAGCATGGTGGCGTCTTCTTCACTTGATGGAGAAGCGCAGCCGCGCCTGGAAGTGTTCACAGCGGGCGTGCTTCATGGTCAGCCCGTAGATGGGAGTCAGGTCGACTTTCACGCCCGGCGGCACGCTGAACTCCAGTTGCTGTAGCAGGATGGCCAGGAAGAGGAAGACCTCCCACTTGCCCAGGACCTCCCCGATGCATCGGCGCTTGCCCAGGCCAAACAGCATTATCTTCTCACTCAAGGGCTTGTTAATGCTGGTGCCTTCCGCGGTGAGGAACCGCTCGGGCCGGAACTCAGATGGGTCCCCCCACAGCTGCCTGCAAGAGGAACAGAGGAGATAGGACTTCAGGGCTGGGGAGGCCCTGGGAGGAGGGGCCTGGGGAAGGGAGACTTCTGTTGAGATCACAAGTGTGAGGACATGTTGAAAGCAATGAAGGGTAAGTGGGAAGGAACCAAACTGAACTTTGATGCTTATTTCTTTTTTCCTTTTTCTTTCTTTCTTTTTTGTTTTTAGACAAACTCTGGCTCCTATAACCCAGGCTGGAGTACAGTGGTGCCATCTTAGGTCACTGCAGTCTCTGCCTCACCAGCTCAAGCCATCCTCCCACCTGAGCCTCCCGTGTAGCTGGGACTACTGGCACCACATCCGGCTAATTTTTGTGTTTTTTTTTTTCTTCTTTTTTTTTTTTTTTTGCAGAGATAGGGTTTCAGGGATCTCAGACTCATGAGCTCAAGCGATCCACCTTCCTTGGACTCCCAAAGTGCTGGGGTTAGAGGCATGAGTCACCACACCTGGCCTGATGCTTATTTCTTTTACAAAGCTCTCTCTAAAATGACCAGCCTTAAAGATAGTGCCTTTTAATATTAATTTACTTTAAATAATGCTTTATCTAAAAGGAATTTAAAGAAGAAAAACAGGCTGGTTTTGGTGGCTCACATCTGTAACCCTAGTACTTTGGGAGGCTGAGGAAGGAAGATCCCTTGAGCCCAGGAGTTCAAAACCAGCCTGGACAACATATGGAGACCTTGCCTCTATTTAAAAATTAAAGTTAAAAAAAAGCAAAAAAAAAAAAAAAAAGAAAAGAAAAAGAAAGAAAGAAAGAAAGAAAAACATATGTCTCTTCATCCTACTGAAAATATGCCTCCCAAAGGGCCTCAACAGTATGTCCTGGCTTATGTTTATTGTTTTGGAGTAATGATGACTAGCATAAACATTGATAGCGTTTTCACACTCAAGTGTCCCAGTGTAGATGGTAAATTATATGGTCCCCCTACCCACACACCAAAGTGAGGCTTTCCAAAGAGAGATCTCTGGGCCATTCACATCAGAATCGCCGAGGCACCCCCCCTTAGACACCACAGTAGAATCCTAGGGGAACCATCAGCTGTTACAAACATCTTGGTTGATTTTTTTTTTTTTTTTTTGAAGCAGGGTCTCACTGTGTCACCCAGGCTGGAGTGCAGTGGCACGATCTCGGCTCACTGCAACCTCTGCTTCCAGAGTTCAAGCGATTCTCCTGCCTCAGTCTCTGGAGTAGCTGGGATTATAGGCACACCACCATGTCCGGCTAATCTTTTTCTTTTTTTTTTATTTTCAGTAGTGACAGGCTGGTCTCGAACTCCTGACCTCAAGTGATCTGTGTGCCTCGGCCTCCCAAAGTGCTGGGATTACAGGCATGAGCCACCGCGCCTGGCCATCCTGGTTGATTCCTGTGCACTAAAGTTTGTGAAACTTTTGTAAATATTGTCACTTACAGCAGACTATATAGCAACTGAGGCTCCCTCCTTTCATTATATAAACGGTTCCTAGCGGGGACGAACAGCCTTCCTGACTGCTGAAACTGCACACATTTTTCTGTGAGGGGTGTGTACTCACG
Organism: Mandrillus leucophaeus; assembly: GCF_000951045.1. NCBI lineage: Eukaryota > Metazoa > Chordata > Mammalia > Primates > Cercopithecidae > Mandrillus > Mandrillus leucophaeus. Next base: position 140,118 of record NW_012109230.1, read on the forward strand.
GGTCGTGGTTGACCTGCCACTGGTTTATGAAGACACAGCATTCCCTGGGGATGTAGAAGCCATTCAGTGTTGTGTCCCTTGTTGTGCTGAGGGAAGAGGGCACTGTGAGACTCAGGACTGGAAAGCTGGGCTGTGTGTTGTTCCTGCCTCCACCCCATCCTGATAGCCTGCCCACTGCCATCTCCATCCCTACACTGGGAGGAGAGGGGAGGAACAGGGAAGGGGTAGAGTCATCCTCCTTCTTCCTTGCCTCCTGTTCTTTAACTTCAGCAAGTATTTACTAAACTTCTCTTTGTGTCTGGCTGTGCACTTGGCTGTTCTCTGGAGCCAAGAAACAGGCAATTTCAGATAAATGTTTTTCTATTTTCTATTAAAAAAGAAGAAAAAAGCAGCAGGCAGCCTGGGTCAGCCCTGGGGAGTTTCTAGCCTGGCTGGGGATTCAGGCCTCTTACTCTAGGAATAACTGGAACAACATTTGGGCAGACGTAAATGCTCACTAACTCTCTTGACATTGTTAAAATTCCGGGGCATGACCAAGTGCTGATGGCTGTAAGTCCTATAAGACATCAGGAGTGAAGCTGTGCCAGCTGGATGAGTCAAAAGGCTTCTGGGGAGAGGAAGCTCGCATCGGCATTGACTTTGAGCAAGGGTAGGATTCTGGTGGTCAGAGAAGAGACTAGAAGGCATTCCAGGCAGAAGGTTCAGCGTTACCAAAATTGGAGGCCAGTAGGGTCATGCTTGTGAGGCTGAGGCCGACCTGGCTGGCACAGAGGGCACTGGGAGGGAGGGAATATGAGCAGAAGGGAATGAGCGCTGAGATCACAAGTGGAACTTTCTCCTGAGAGCTGGGGGTTAGATTATGTTTGGACTGGATGGGGGCAGACTGAGGCTGGGATCTGTGTGGAATGAGGTCGGGAAGGAGATGCTGAGCCAAGGCCAGGGCTGAGAAGCCAGGAAGAGAAAATATGGCAAGGACTTCAGAGGTGGGAGGGCAGAACCAGCAGCCCTCACCTATGGGGGATGGTGAAGGGGACGAAGGAGGAGTGTCGGAAGGTCTCCAGGATGAAGGCCTCCAAGTAGGGCAGCTGGGGTCTGTCAGAGAGCCGGGGTCGCCGCCCCCTGCCAATCACAGCATCTGTAGAACACAGAGGACAAGCAGAACTCATGGGCTGCCCTAACTGCCCCATGAATTGTCCCCTCTTATACCCCAAGTCACTCTATGTAAGATTGTCTATTCACAAGTCTGCGACCCCACTAACCTCCCACATCTTCTAGGCAAGGGCAGGCACTACTGTGTTCCCAGGGCTTGCACACAGTAGGCACATAACAGGTGTTTGTAGACTGAACACACAAACTGGGTCTCAAGGCTTCTCCTAGCCATAGGGTTGGGGGCCCCCATATACCCAGCTCCTTCTGGATCTTCCTCTGTATCTCGGGCTTGGTCACAAGGTACATGAGGCTCCAGGAGATGGCTGTTGCAATTGTGTCAAATCCTGGACCGTGTAGGGTAAGGTGAGGAAGGAAGGAAGACAGAAACAAGGAAACCGTCATTTCCCAATTATCTACTATGTGTGTACCCAGCATTAGCTTTCTCTCGCCCTAGCCTGTGAGTTTCCTGAGGACAGAGGCTGGGTCTTTTCAACATAAACTTGAGATACAGGTTTCAGAATTAGCTGCCAGAATTACAGGGGCCTAGACTTACAGGCCAGAGAACACTTTATTGTTCAGATGGGGAAACTGAAGCCTAGGGGAGGAGAAGGACTTTGCTGTGTCTCCACTGGGAATTGGTGGCACAGCCCAGGCTCAAACCCTGATCCTAGGGCATGTCTCAGTATGTTGTACCATCTGGTGTAGGGTTGGCGGGTTGTTTGATGGACTGAGGGACTGGGCAAGACTGTGGGTGAACAGCAGGCATTGTTGGATGGAGGGGCAGGGTTCTGGCTCCTACCTGCTCCGAAGATGTCATTGACAAGGTTGACAATCTTCTCCTGGGGGATGAGGTTGCCGCTGGCTCTAGGCCCCTTCTCGCTGTGCTTGAACAGGGCACCCGTGATGTCCTGGACACTGTTCTGAGGGAGCACAAGCTTAGAGGTACCCCTGGCACTTCCAAGGTCAAAGGCTGAACATTGCTCCACACCCCTCGCCTGTCCCTGGGGGCTACTCCTCCCACTTGGTCTCTAGGCAGGGGGCTGCAGCTCGCAGCAGGAGCTGGTAGCAGCCCTGGGTATGACGTAAAGTGTCATTTTATGCCCCATTGACCCTTATTCCCAGTAACCCCAGGGGTCCAATTTCAAAGGAGGAAAAGGTTAGTGTGAACACAGGGAAGCAACGTGGCACCAGAACTGGGGATTAGCCTCTGTTGGGATTCAGGTTTCTGCAGAATGAAAGCTTTCTCACTCATCGGCCCCCCACATTGCAGGGCTCTGCTAGGGCCCCATTTCCAGGACTTTTTTCTTGGGGGCTTTGAGGAGCCCTGAGAAGGGGGCTTCAAGGATGAGGAAACTGAAGCCCAGAGAAGGGGAAGAGTTGACTCCAGGTTACACAGCTGGTCTGAGGTATCCAGAGCCTTCCTAGGCCTTGGCAACACAGCAGCTGTGTGAGCATGCTAGAGCTGGGAGGGAGGGGCTGTACCCAGGCCCTGCAAGGTGTCCCTCGCCACCTGCACCCCGGGCTCACCTTGTCAAAGTCCTGATAGTGTTCCTGGACTGTTTTCTGCAGGAACCGCCGGAACCTCTGGTTGAAGGCCTTGAACCTCTGCAGGGCAGGGTTGGGCAGGTAGCGAAGGATAGGGAAGAAGTCCACGGGGTTCCCGGAGGAGGCACTCTCCACGAACTCATGACTGTTCTTCACAAGGCTGAGCATCTCATCACTGCGCTTGGGGAAGTGCTGTCCAAAGCACATGGCACCGATGACGTTGGCCACTGACACCACCACTTGATTGTAAGGGTCGAAGTGCCCAGGCCCTGCCATCAGCTCCTGCAACCTGCTGATCAGGGCCTCAGCCTCCTTGCTCACATGCTCCTCCAGGTAGCAGGAGGATGAGGAGGCTGGGTCAGAGGCGATGGAGAAGGTGTTGAGGGCATTCTGGGCCAGGCGCCGGCGGGCAGCCCACACCGGTCCAGAGTCTGGGCTGAAGGACATGCTCTGGCCATCAGTGATGAAGGTGAAGCTGTAGAGATCAGGCCGGCCCTTGAAATCGTCGCCCTGCCGCACCAGGGCCTGCCGGATGGTATCCAGGCCGCTCAGCACCAGCACGGGTGTGGAGCCAATGCGGATCTGCAGCACGTCTCCGTAGAGCTGGCTCATCCTTGACAGTGCCAGGTGCGGGTTCTTCCCCAGGGTCAGCACATGCCCGAGCAGGGGCCAGCCCCATGGCTCTGGTGGACTTTTCAGGCCTTTGGGGACCCGAGGCCTCGAACCCCTGAGCACCCAGAATACCAGGCAGAAGATGGCAGAGGCCAGGAGAAGCTCTGTGGCCGAGAAGGGAACAGACTGGGACAATGCCATCTGTACCAACTACAGGGAAAAAGGAAGGAGGGACCAGGCTGAGGGTTGAGATGGAGACATTCATTCATTCATTTCCTCAGTCATTTGATAAACACTGATGTGTGTTCTGTGCTTGGCTCCCAACTGGATACCAGAAAGACTAAGATTCATCTACCATGTGTCCTGTGCCCCCAGAGCTCACCCTTTGAGCGTCACAGAATCTGAGAACTGGCAAGAAGCCTCAAGATTCCCAGCCTGAACCCTGGATCTCTCCTCCACCCATCCTCTCAGTTAGTTTCTGCTTCTGGAGCTGGAGTAGAGGCAAGTGACCACCCCAAAACGGGGAAGCCAAGGACAGCACCCTTGTCAGCCCCTGGCACAGCATGCATGCTGGGCATTGTGCCAAAGGGTCCCTGCCAGTGCTGGCTTTCTGCTGATACCTTCTACACACCCAGGGGACCGGGAGCTCCCCCTACCCAGTGACACTGAGGAAGCCAAGGTCCCAGGGCTGATTCAAATAGCCTGTGATGCCCCCTTCCCAGGGCACTCTTTATCAATACCAGGAAGGGCATCTCCTCCAGGGATGAGTCCCCATCCTCTCACCGTCTTAGAGGTTGAGGTTGGGCTGCAGCCAGGGCCAGGGCTGCCCTTGTGCTAAGGGGGAAGCCCTCCCCATCTCTCTCCTTAAAAATGGCTTAGTCCAAACTGCTCATTTAAAATGGGGAAACACAAGTCAAGAGCTGAGTAGCAAAACCTGGAACCCAGGCCCCCTACACCTAGCCCAGGCTCCCCATCTTTCTGTCTCCACTAGCTTCCAAGTTCTATAACTGGGGATCCCAGAGATTGGAAACTGGTCCCAAGAAAGGTACCTGTAGAGGCAAGTGCTTGAGATTAGCAGAGTTGTAGTGGCTGGTCTGGAGTTTCTGGCTCTATGTGAGTGGCCTTTTTATAAACACCATCCCCTATCGGATTGGCCTGGTTGTCCTGGTCGCCTAATATCAAAGCTGGATCACTGAACAAAGTTGGAAGGATCAACCCTTGATCTTGGGCCATGATCCCTCAGCTCCACCTACTACCCAACGCCCACGGTGACTCTTTGGGGATAGGCCAGAAGGGGTGCTGGGTCCCTGGGGATGAAGGTACAGCTTTCTTCAGGGTTCAGGGTAGGGAGCCTATTTCTCTGAAGAGTAGGGTAGGGTCTGGGAGTGGGAGTTAGGCCTTTGGACTGATCTGGGCTTCTTTCCCATGCACACATGAGGAAGAGCTCTGCCAGGGCACTCAGTCTAGACCAACCAGGCTCACGGCCCCTCTCCAGAAGGATGTTCTTCTGTATATCCTCCAACAACCTGCAAAACCAGACAGTAAATGGGCATGTTCCAGCCACTCCTGATTTTCAGCCCAAGTCCCCAAGTGGCAAAGAAGAGATGATAAGGATTTTGCATACTAAAGAGAGGCCTCCCTCATGCAAAAAGACTAAGAGACATAACCAAATGCAATATGTGAACCTTGATTGGATGCGGCATTTAACCAAAAAAAAATTTTTAAATTTACAAAAGGCATTTTGGGGACAATTGGGGACATGTGAGCATGGACTGGAGATTAGATGATATTCTGGAATAAATGTTAATTTTTTTAGGTGTGAACAGAGTGTCATGGTATGTGGGAGTGTATCCTTATTCTTAGGAGATTAATGCTGCAGTGTGGAAGTGTCAAGATCCCTGCAACCTCCTTTTGAATGATTCTGTTAAAAAAGGTACACCTTTAGGCCAGGCGCGGTGGCTCACATCTGTAATCCCAGCACTTTGAGAGGCCGAGGTGGGCGGATCACCTGAGGTCAGGTGTTTGAGATCAGCCTGGCCAACCTGGTGAAACCCCATCTCTACTAAAAATACAAAAATTAGCCGGGCGTGGTGGCGCATGCCTGTAATTCCAGTTACTCGGGAGGCTGAGGCAGGAACATCGCTTGAACCCAGGAGGTGGAGGCTGCAGTGAGCCGAGATCGTGCCACTGCACTCCAGCCTGGGCGACCGAGCGAGACTCAGTCTCAAAAAAAAAAAAAGTACACCTTTAAAAAGTATAATTGGATTGTTTGTAACTCAAAGGTTTACCCTTGCTTGAGGGGATGGATACCCCATTCTCTATGATGTGCTTATTTCACATTGCATGCCTGGATCAAAACATTTCATGTACCCCGTAAATATATACACCTACTATGTACCCATAACATTTTAAAAAGTATACCTATCAATCAATAAATCAAGAGAAAGTAGATATGAGAAATGTCAGCTATTCATGGACTTACGTGCAGATATATGGTGTTTGTTATACTAAAGGAGTCTTTAATATGGACCCAGATCTCAGTCAGGTCTAAGAGGAGGATGAGGGCAAGCCTTAAATTGGATGTGAAAAGGAAGTTTTCTATCTTTTTTTTTTTGAAGATACAGAGGCTTGCTCTGTCACCCAGGCTGGGGTTCTGTGCCACAGTCATGGCTCACTGCAGCCTAGACCTCCTGAGCTCAAACAATCGTCTTGCCTCAGCCTTCTGAGTAGCTGGGATCACAGTCACAGGTGTGTGCACCATGCCTGGCTAATTTTTTAGTTTTAAACATTTTTTTGTAGAGAGGAGGTCTCACCATGTTGCCCAGGTTGGTCTTGAACTTCTGGGCCCAAGCAATCCTTCTGCCTTGGCCTCCCAAAGTGCCGGTATTACAGGTGTGAGCCACCGTGCCCAGCATGGATGTGAGAGGGAAGTTTTGATTTAGACGTGAGTGGGCTTTTATTCCTGAAAATGAGAAAACTGTGGGATCAACCTGTGAAGATGCCAAGGCACATGGTTGGGGAATCCAGTAGAGGAACAGAGCATTTTGGAAGACCATGAATGGGAGAAGAGGAAGGTTGTTTCCTGTCTGTATCTCCATTGGGTTCGGATGGCTCAATGAAAAGGGTTAGGGTTTGAGGTTAGGCTCAGTTGTATAGAAAATGGACTTTTTCTTTCTCTCTGTCTGTCTCTCTAATTAACTAAAGTCCATGGTTTACTTAGATTCCCTTGGGTTTTACCTAATGTCCTTTTCCTGTTCCAGGACCCACTGGATATCACATGACATTTAGTCATCGTGTCTCTTTGGACTCCTCTTGGCTGTGACAGTTTCTCAGGATATCCTTGTTTTTGATGACCTTGATAATTTTCAGGAGTACTGGTTGGATATTTTGTAGGATGCCCACTATTGGAATGTGCCTGATGTTTTTCTCATGGTAAGCCTGGGGTTATGGTTTGTTGGTAGGAAGACCTTGGAGGTAAGGTGCCATTCTTGTCACATCATATCAAGGTTACATCCTATCAGTATGACTTACAGGTGTTGATGTTGACGTTGATCACCTGGCTGAGGTAGTGCGTGTCAGGTCTCTTCACTGTAAAGTTACTCCTTTCCTCCCTTTCCATGCTGTACCCTTTGGAAGGAAGTCACTATGCACAGCCCACACCGAATGAGTGGGGGGTTATGCTCCTTCTCCTTGAGGAGGATTATCTCCATAAACTATTTGAAATTCTCCTGTGTGAGAGACTATTTATCTTTTTATTTTTAATGTTTTCTTAAAACTTAAAAAAATTAAATTACAGGGTACAATATAGAAAAGTGCATATGTCAGCTGGGCCCGGTGACTCACGCCTATAATTCCAGCACTTTGAGAGGCCGAGGTGGGAGGATCACTTGAGTGAGGCCAGGAGTTCAAGACCAGCCTGGCCAACATAGTGAAACCTCATCTCTACTAAAAATACAAAAAAAAAATTAGCTGGGCGTGGTGGCGCACACCTATAATTCCAGCTACTCAGGAAGCTGAGGCATGACAATTGCTTGAATCCGGGAGGCAGAGGTTACAGTGAGCCAAGATTGCACGACTGCACTCCAGCCTGGGTGACAGAGTGAGATTCTGTCTCGAAAATACCTAAATAAATAGAAAAATGCATATGTCATGTATAGCTTGATCATGTGTAGCTTGATGAACTTTTGCAAACGTAACAAACACACATATAACCAGCTCTAATAAAGAGACATCATGAGCACCCAAGAAGTCCCGTTGTGTTCCTTTCTCAAGGGTACCCATGACCCCAACGTCTATTGCATGAATTTGTTTTGCTTGTTGTTGCATTTTATGTAAATGAGATCATGTCATATGTACACTTTTTGGAGGGGAGCCAAGGAATTTTACAAAACTAATAGATTTTTTTAGAGCAGTCTTTGGTTTACAGAAAAACTGAGTGGAAAGTATGATGAGGGAGGTAAAAGCGCCCATTTACCACGCCCACTCTGCAGTTTCCCCTATTATTAACATGTTGCAGTAGTGTAATATATTTGTTACAATTGATGGGTGAATATTGATACATTCTTGTTGTTGTTTTGAGACAGAGTCTCAGACCTGTTGCGATGGCTCACACCTGTAATCTCAGCACTTTGGAAGGCTGAGGCGGACAGATCACTTGAGGTCAGGAGTTCTAGATCAGCCTGGCCAACATGATGAAACCCCATCTCTACTAAAAATACAAAAAATAAGGCGACCCTGGTGGCGCATGCCTGTAGTCCCAGCTACTCGGGAGGCTGAGACAGGAGAATCATTTGAACCCCGGAGGCGGAGATTGCAGTGAGCCAAGATTGCACCACTGCACTCCAGCCTGCGCCACAGAGCAAGACTCGTCTCAAAAAAAAAATAATAATAATAATAAAATAAAATAAAGAGAGACAAAGTCTTGTTTGGTTGCCGAGGCTGAAGTGCAGTGGCACAATCTCAGCTCACTGCAACCTCTTCCTCCCAGATTCAAGCGATTCTGGTGCCTCAGCCTCCCGAGTAGCTGGGAGTACAGGCACACACCATAATGCTTGGCTAATTTTTGTATTTTTAGTACAGACGGGGTTTCACCATGTTGGCCAGGTTGGTCTCAAACTCCTGACCTCAGGTGATCTGCCCACCTCGGCCTCCCAAAGTGCTGAGATTACAGATGTGAGCCACCACGCCCAGCCTTTGATACATTATTATTAACTGAAGACCATAGTTTAAATTAAGATGCACTTTGTGTTGTACAGTTCTGTGGTCCCCCACCTACACTTTTTTTGTTGTGGCGAAATAATATACATAACATACCATTTAACACTGTAGGGCCAGGCATGGTGGCTCACACCTGTAATCCTAGCACTTGGGAGGCTGAGGTGGGAGGATTGCTTGAGCCCAGGAGTTCAAGACCAGCCTGGGCAACATAGTGAGACCCCATCTCTATTAGACATTTTTTTAAATTTACTATTTTAACCATTTTAAGTATACATTTCAGTGGGCAGTGTATACTCTTGTGTCTGGTTTCCGGTTTCTGTTACTTAACATTCTTTTTTTATGAGACTTATTCATGATGTTGGGCATAGTTATAGTTCATTCTCATTGCTGCATGGTATTCCATTATAACATGAGTACTCAACACCTTATTCATTCATTCAATTGTTGATTGATACTTTGGTTGCTTCCTCTGTTGGGCTAAGATGAGCCCTGCTGTCAGGAGCATCTTTTTTTTTTTTTTGAGACAGAGTTTAGCTCTTGTTGCCCAGGCTGGAGTGCAATGGTGTGATCTCAGCTCACAACCTCTGCCTTCCAGATTCAAGCGATTGTCTTGCCTAAGCCTCCCAAGTAGCTGAGATTACAGGCTACCATGCGCAGCTAATTTTGTATTTTTAGTAGAGATGGGGTTTCTCCATGTTGGTCAGGCTGGTCTCAAACTCCTGACTCAGGTGATCTGCCATCCTCAGCCTCCCAAAATGTTGGGATTACCGGTGTGAGCCACCGCACAGGTCCAGGAGCATTCTTGAACGTGCTTTTGAATGCATGTTTGCTGCTCAGGCTGGAATTGCTAGTTCATAGGATAAGTGACTGTTCAACAATAGTGGATTCTACCAAACAACTTTCCTGGCTGGGCGCAGAGGCTCACACCTGTAATCCCAGCACTTTGGGAGGCTGAGGCAGGCAGATCGCTTGAACTCAGGAGTTTGAGACCTGCCAGTCCAACATGGTGAAACCCTGTCTCTACTAAAAATACAAAAACTAGCCGGGTATGGTGGTGTGCACCTGTAGTCCCAGCTACTCGAGAGGCTGACACACAGGAATCACTTGAATCCGGGAAGTGGAGAAGGTTACAGTGAGCCGAGATAGTGCCACTGCACTCCAACCTGGGTGACAGAGTGAGACCCTGTCTCACAAACAAGCAAACAAACCAAAAAAACCTCCAACTTTCCTAAGTAGTTGAACCAGTTTATATCCCCACCCGCTGTGTATGAGGGTCCAGCTGCTTCTCATCCTCACCACCACTGGATGTTTTCTTTCTTTTTTTTGAGACGGAGTCTCGCTCTATCACCCAGGCTGGAATGCAGTGGCACAATTTCGGCTCACTGCAGCCTCCGCCTCCCAGGTTCAAATGATTCTCCTGCCTTAGCCTCCCGAGTAGCTGGGATTACAGGCGCCCACCACCATGCCCAGCTAACTTTTGTATCTTTAGTAAAGACAGGGTTTCACTATGTTGGCCAGGCTGGTCTTGAACTCCTGACCTCAGATGATCCACCTGCTTCAGCCTCCCAAAGTGCTGGGATAGGTGTGAGCCACTGCGCCCGGCCACCACTGGATATTTTCAATCTTTTTCATTTGAGCCACTATGAAGGTATGTTGACTACTTCCCTTTTAAAAGTGCTTCGAAATTCCCCAGAAATTTCAGGATAAAACCAACTCTTTTGCTTAGCACCCAAAGGCTTCAGCAGAAGTTCCTGTTCACCTCTCTGGCTCTGTTGGCCCCATGTCACCCCCACCTTTACTGTCTTTCTCCAAAGCTGATCCCTTTGCTTGAAACCTTCTCCCCACCCTGCATTCCCTGGCCACTTTGGCTCATCATTTTATACCCTGCTCAGCCGTCACCACACTGGCTGGGTCTCAGCTCCCCCGCAACTGAGTTCCCACAGCCTCCACACTGCCCTCCTTAGCAGCATCCATAACACTGTCTCCCCTCTGGACTTTGAGCTCCTTGAAGGTCAAGGCAGCCTCTGCCTTTCTTCCTGTCTCTAGTCTCCAATGCAGGGGCTGGCACACAGCCACACAGCTGGCCCTCGTATCTGTAGGTTCCATGGATTCAACCAACCACAGAGCAAAAATATTCGGAAAAAAAGATGGATGGTTGCATTGGTACTAAGCGTGTACAAACTTACTTTTCTTGCCATTATTCCCTAAATAATACAGTATAACTAACAACTCTTTTTTTTTTTTTTTTTTTTTTTTTGAGATGGAGTTTCACTCTTGTTTCCAAGGCTGGAGTGCAATGGCGAAATCTCGGCTCACCACAACCTCTGCCTCCCGGGTTCAAGCGATTCTCCTACCTCAGCCTCCCAAGTAGCTGGGATTACAGGCATGCACCACCATGCCAAGCTGATTTTGTATTTTTAGTAGAGATGGGGTTTCTTCATGTTGGTCAGGCTGGTCTTGAACTCCCGACCTCAGGTGATCTGCCTGCCTTGGCATCCCAAAGTGCTGGAATTACAGGCGTGAGCCACCACTCCCGGCCAACAACTCTGTATATAGCACTTACTTTGTATTAGATACTACAAGTAATCTAGAGATGATTTAAAGTATAGATTATATGCAAATACTATGCAAAAATTATATGCAAATATTATGCCATTGTATATCAGGGACTTTGGCATCCATAGATTTTGGTGTCCATGGCTAGGGGGGAAGGTCCTAGAACCAATTCCCCATAGTTACTGAGGAGCACCTATTCAGAAAAACATGTATTTTATTTATTTTTATTTTATTTTACTTATTTATTTATTTATTTATTTGTTTATTTATTTATTTATTTATTTTGAGATGGAGTCTCACTCAGTTGCCCAGGCTGGAGTGCAGTGGCGCCATCTCGGCTCACTGCAAGCTCCGCCTCCCGGGTTTATGCCATTCTACTGCCTCAGCCTCCCGAGTAGCTGGGACTACAGGAGGCTGCCACCACACCCGGCTAATTTTCTGTATTTTTAGTAGAGACGGGGTTTCAGCATGTCAGCCAGGATGGTCTCGATATCCTGACCTTGTGATCTGCCCGCCTCGGCCTCCCAAAGTGCCGGGATTACAGGTGTGAGCCACCGTGCCCGGCCCAGGAAAACATTTATTGAATCAGTTGGTGTTCACAAGTAAGAATGCTCACCTGCACAAGAGTTTTAGGAAGACTCTGCTTGAGGCCATTTCCTGCATTAGTTTTATGGAAACTGCAAGGAATAATACATTAAGATTTATTGAGCACCTGCTATGCCCCGAGCTCTGTGCTACATGGTTAACACCAACCATCTCTGTTTTAGCTTTATAGCCACCCTATGAGGTGAATACTAGTTTTTTTGTTTGTTTTTTAAAAACTGTCTGATTCTGTTGCCCAGGCTGGAGTACAGTGGCACGACCTTGGCTCATTGCAGCCTTGACCTCCTGGACTCAGGTGATTCTCCCATCTCAGCCTCCCAAATAGCTGGGACTGCAGATGCATGCCACCACACCCAGCTAATTTTTTGTATTTTTTTGCAGAGAGAGAGAGTTTCACCATGTTGCCCAGTCTGGTCTCAAATTCTTGGGCTCAAGCAACAAACCCACCTTGACGTTGGGATTACAGGCATGAGCCACGGCACCTGGCTTAATTTTAAGTTTAAATAGCCACACAAAGCTCTAAGGTTTCCTGCCCCCTAATCCTTCCAATCCATACTCCACACTGCCACTCAAGTGAAGTCTCTGAAATAGCAAATCTGAGCATGTCAGATCCCTAATAAAAATCCCTTGGCAATTTCTTCAGGCATTCAGAAGAAAGCTTGAACTCCTCAGCTTAGCATGTGAGCCAGTTCCTACTGTCTTCTCTCACCTCATTTCCCATCCCTTCCTCCTCACACAATTTTCCCACCAGCCAGAGGGGATAATTTCTCTAGTTTTCTGTCTTTATGCATGCACACGTGATGCTCCCTCTGCCTGGAACACCAACCTTCTTTCCAACCACTTCTTCTTCATTCAGTAAACACCCTCGGGGACATGCATTGCTTTTAGGTTAGAGATACTTACTCATACTGCAATATTATGATGCATTAATGACAAAGCATCCTCACTTCTCCATTAAAACAAGTCCTTCAACACTTGGTACCAAGCCCACCTCCTCCAGGCCCTACTCTGGTCAGAGCCTCCTTCCTTGGACATGTCTCTTTCCTGGTACGACACCAAGATGCCATATTGCTTTGGTTTTACCTCCCTCTCCAGCTTGTGAACAACTGAGGCACACTATGTTTTATTCATTTGATTTTTTATTTAGAGTCTTGCTCTGTTGCCCAGGCTGGCATATATTGGCACCATTATGGCTCATTGCAGCCTCGACCTCCTAGGCTCAAGCAATCCTCTCCTTCAGCCTCTTGCATAGCTGGGACCACAGGCACACACCACCATGCCTGGCTAATTTTTAAAAATTCTTGTAGAGCCAGGGTCTCATCACGTTGCCCAGCTAGTCTTAAACTCCAGGGCTCAAGCAATCTTCCTGCCTAAGCCTCCCAAAGTGCTGGGATCATAGTCGTGAGCCACCACACCCGGCTTCCTTTGATTTCTAGTACAGTGCCTGCCACATAGTGGGTGCTCAACCATATCCTTTGAGCATAAGTTGTGCAGCCATCCACTATTCTAGGAGGAAACTTACAGCAGTAAGACAGGTCCCGCCTTCAGGGAGGAGACTGCCAATATGCAGGCAAGCAAATGAAAAAGATAACTGCAGGCCCAGGTGGTGCTGAAAATCCTTTGTCCTCCAGATCACTCTGAGAGGCTCTGTGTTCTGGGAGGCTGACCTCTGCATATTGTCCAGGGGCTCCCCGCCCACTGACTTCTTGTTGGGTTCAGCCAATGGAAGGTACTGGCATAAGATGGGTGGGTAGGAGGAGAATGAGGTTGGGGTTGTTCCCCTCCAGACCCTCTTGCTGAAGACACCTGCCAGGCAGCTCTCCTCTCCTTATAGTGTCTCTCTGGGTTCTGGAAAAGACTCCCGCCCCTTGCTCCTTCAGGCCCAAGGTGGTGAGGGCTCCCCTCTGTTACTAGTCCAATGTTACTACACTATCCTGGGTTAGTTTCTCTATGCTATGCTCTGCCCGCACTTTTGTAAATAGCCCCCTTACTAAATTCTCCTAATAATCCTGTTTGAGTGGATCCTCTATTTATTACCAGGATCCTGAAAAATGCAGGATCTTTCTGCATTTTTGCACTGCCAATCTTTGAATGTAGCTTCCCCCCATGCTGGCTCCCTTGTGGTCACAAGATGGCTGCTGTAGCTCTGGCCATCACATCACCCAGACCTGACAAAGGTCAGAGACACTAGAGTGTATCTCTTGCCACATATCCCCCTTTCAGAAAACTCCCCACACCTTGCAATTATTTAATTTAATTTATTATTATTATTATTATTATTATTATTATTATTATTACTGAGATGGAGTCTTGCTGTGTCGCCCAGGCTGGAGTGCAGTGGTGCGATCTTGGCTCACTGCAAGCTCTGCCTCCTGGGTTCATGCCATTCTCCTGCCTCAGCCTCCTGAGTAGCTGAGACTATAGGCACCCGCCACCATGGCCGGCTAATTTTTTGTATTTTTAGTAGGGATGGGTTTTCACCGTGTTAGCCAGGATGGTCTCAATCTCCTGACCTCGTGATTCGCCCACCTCAGCCTCCAAAAGTGCTGGGATTACAGGTGTGAGCAACAGCACCTGGCCTATTGTTATTATTATTTTTTGAAGATGAAGTCTCACTGTCGCCCAGGCTGGAGTGCAATAGTACGATCTTGGCTCACTGCAACCTCTGCCTCCTGAGTTCAAGTGACTCTCATGTCTCAACTTCCTAAGTAGCTGGGATTATAGGTGCATGCCACTACTCCTGGTTAATTTTTGTCTTTTTAGTAGAGACAAGGTTTCACTATGTTGGACAGGCTGGTCTTGACCTCCCGACTTCAAGTGATATCCCCGCCTTGGCCTCCCAAAGTGCTGAGATTACAGGCATGAGCCTCTGTGTCCAGCCTAATTTTAATTTTTAATTTTTATGGGTACATAGTAGATGTATATGTTTATGGGGCACATTAAATATTTTGATACAGGCATACAATGTGTAACCACATCAGGGTAAATGAGGTATCCATCACCTCAAACATTTATCCTTCCTTTGTGTTACAGACATCTATTCTTTTAGTTATTTTATAATGTATAATAAATTTTCATTGACCGATATGGTTTGGTTGCATCCCCACCCAAATCTCATCTTGAATTCCCACATGCTGTGGGAGGGACCCAGTGGGAGGAAATTGAATCATGGGAGCAGGTGTTTCCTGTGCTGTTCTCATGATAGTGAATAAGTCTCATAAGATCTGATGGTTTTAAAAAGGGAGTTTCCCTGCACAAGCTCTCTTCTCTTGTCTGCCACCATGTGAGATGTGCCTTTCATCTTCTGCCATGATTGTGAGGCCTCCCCACTCACGCGGAACTGTAAGTCCATTAAACCCCTTTCTTTTGTAAATTGCCCAGTCTTGGGTATGTCTTTATCAACAGTGTGAAAACGGACTAATACATTGACTGTAGCCACCTTGTTGTGCCGTCAAATACTAGATCTTGTTCATTCTATCCAACTATATTTTGTACCCATTAATCATCCCCACTTCCTCCCTGCTCCCACTACCCTTCCCAACCTCTAGTAACCATCATTCTCCTGCCTATCTCCATGAGTTCAATTGTTTTAATTTTCAGCTCTCAAATAAGTGAGAACATGTGAAGTTTGCCTTCCTGTGCTTGGCTTATTTCACTCAACATAATGACCTCTGGTTCCATCCATGTTGCTGCAAATGACAGAATCTTATTCTTTTTTTTTTTTTGGGACGGAGTCTCGCTCTGTCGCCCATGCTGGAGTGGGAGTGGAGTGATCTCGGATCACTGCAAGCTCCGCCTCCCAGGTTCACACCATTCTCCTGCTGGGACTACAGGCACCCGCCACCATGCCTGGCTAATTTTTTGTATTTTTAGTAGAGACAGGGTCTCACCTGTTAGCCAGGATGGTCTCAATCTCCTGACCTCATAATCTGCCCGCCTCAGCCTCCCAAAGTGCTGGGCATAAGCCACGGCGCCCAGTCGGATCTCATTCTTTTTACAGCTGAATAGCAGTCCATCGTGTATATATACCATATTTTCTTTACCTATTCATCTGTTGATGGACACTTAGGTTGCTTCCAAATCTTAGCTTTTGTGAACAGTGCCCCAGTCAACATGGGAGTACGGATATCTCTTTGACATACTGATTGCCAGTGGGATTGCTGGATTGTATGGTAGCTCTATTTTTAGTTTATTGAGAAACCTCCAAACTGTTCTTCATAGTGTTTATACTGATTTACATTTTCAGCAGTGTACGAAGTTCCCCCTTCCTCCACATCCTCTCTAGCATTTGTCATTGCCTGTCTTTTGGACAAAAGCCATTTTGACTGGTGAGAGGATATCGCTTGTAGTTTTGATTTGCATTTCTCTGATGATCAGTGATGTTAAGCACCTTTTCATATACTTGCTTGCCATTTGTATTTCTTCTTTTGAGAAATGTCTGTTCAGATCTTTTGCCAGATGAAATTTAAAAACCGGATTATTAGACATTTTCCTATTGAGTTGTTTGAGTTCCTTATATATTCTAGTTATTAATCCCATGTTAGATGGGTAGTTTGCAAATATTTTCTCCCATTCTGTGGATTGTCTCTTCACTTTGTTCATTGTTTCCTTTGCTGTGCAGAAGGCTTTTAACTTGATGAAATCTCATTTGTCCATTTTTGCTTCGGCCTGTGCTTGTAAGATATCACTCAAGACATCTTTGTCCAGGCCAGGCAAAGTGGCTCATGCCTATGATTCCAGCACTTTGTGAGACCCAGGTAGGAGGATAACTTGAGCCCAGAAGTTCGAGACCAGCCTGGGTAGCATAGTGGAGACTGTGCCTCTACCAAAAAAAAAAAAAAAAGAGAGAGAGAGAGAAAAGAGGAACTTTGGTCCAGTCCTGAGAGTTTCCCCAATGTTTCCTTTTAGTAATTTCATAGTTTGGGGTCTTAGATTGAAGTCTAATTCATTTTGATTTGATTTGTGTATATGGTGAGAGACAGGGGTCTAGTTTCATTCTCATGTGTCCCTTTGAAGAGTGAAGAAACTTTCTCCTAAAAGTTGTCCCAGCAGATTTTTTTCCACATATCATTGGCCAGAATCATGTCACAGATCTATGTTTAATTAAATCACCAGCAAGACAGCAAGGGCCACAATGATTGTTCAGATCAGCCAAGACCCACTTTCTGAAGCTGGGGCTTGGGTCGGCTTCCCCTAAAGCACATAGTTCTAGAAAGGAAGATGGAGGGTTCCTAGACAAAACAAGAGTGGTGAGTGCTAAGAGGGAGGAAAAATCAAGATTGGGGAAAGGGCTATTGGGTGTCTACAAGTGCCGGAGCAGTTGAGTTGGAAAAGGATTCGTAAATTGGCTGAATGGCCCTCACCGGCTGGACACCCCAGTGGATCTGAATAGGTTACCTCCTTGGCAGAGACCGTGGGAGCATGTCCGTCTCAGTCTGTTCTCGGTTGCTATAACAGGATACCACTGACTAGGTCAGACATGGTGGCTCACACCTGTAATCCCAGCACTTCGGGAGGTTGAGGTGGGTGGATCACTTGAGGTCAGGAGTTTGAGACCAGCCTGGCTAATGTGGTGAAATTCCCGTCTCTACTAAAAAAATGCAAAAATTAGCTGAGCATGGTGGTGCATGCCTGTAATCCCAGTTATTACAGGCTGAGGCAGGAGAATCACATGAACCCAGGAGGTGGAGGTTGTAGTGAGCTGAGATCACGCCATTGCACTCCAGCCTGAGTGACAGCATGAGGCTCCATCTCAAAAACAAACAAACAAACCAAACAAGCCAAAACACCAAAACACAGAGGGGGACATTACATGGTAAGAGGGCAAGAGTGTGATGTCAGCTCAGGTCTCTCTTCCTCTTCTTATAAAGCCTCCAGTCTCATCATGGGAGTACCACCTTGATAACCTTATCTAATCCTAATTACTTCCCAAAGCCCTCACTACCTCCAATCAACATATGAATTTTGGGATTATGTTTCCAACACATGAAATTTGGGGTGCACATTTCAACCAGGGCAGAACACTTCCAGGAGCACCTGGCTGATAGAGAAGTGTCCCCAGAGGCTCTGCTTCGATGACAGGACATGAATGTTCATTATCAACAAACCTCAGTGTTTATATGTAAAGAGGTATTACTAAATTGGAAACAGCGTGTTCCTCTGATCATGCCGAATATGCCCTTCAGTAGGTCAAACGTTCCCCTGCAAGGCTGTTTTCACAATTCGTTGGCTTGGGAAACATTTGTACAATAATAAACTGCCAACCTGAGAAGAATTAGTCAAATTTCCATCTATAATATGGACCTAAATTAATCATATTTGATGTTATTAAAAGAACAAGAGAAAGGAAAAAGATCTCCTTTCATCTCCACTGCCCTCCATCTAGGGTCAGCCCAGAAGCTCTGGGTCACCCACTCCCTAGCTTTCTCTGGGCAGCATCCCAGAGGCTGGATCTTCATAGCCCTTCCCCACCTACCAAAACGTGGAGGATTTTTGTCCCAATCCTGCTGAGAGCAGCTGCAGAGCCTAATCTCCCCTGATTACTGTGGTGTATCTGGGGTGTGGAGAGAGGAGCCATCCTGTTGGGAGGAACCTGGAGACTAAAATTGGAGGCGGGTGGGAAAGTCTGAGGATTATTATGGTCATGTGGTTGGCGGTGAGACCCAGCCCAGATGTTGGCCTTGGATAGAGTGAAGCCGGCACAAGGCAGGATGCTAAGCTAGGCCAGACCAAGATGAACTTCTTAAGGCAGGAGTGTATCTGATCACCCATCTCCTGGGAGCAAAATGATTAATGCCCATTTAGCAGGCATTAAAAAAAGTATCTGAGCTGAGGGGATCCATTCAGCTGACTGTCTTGGACTTGGTGCCCTGCCTACCAGGAACCCAGACTCTCACACAAGGCCTCTGCCACTTCAAATCTTGTGTATTTTCCCACTTGGGGGCCTGCCATGCTTATATTCAATTATTTAACAGCTATCTATTTAGCATCTACTATGTGCTAGGTGCTATTGATGAAGCATTGATCACAACAGATCAAAGTGCCTGCTCTGTTGGAGCTTACATTTTAGTTGAGGGATATAGCCCATCTGCAACATAAATACGCAAAATATACAGTATGTTTGGAGTCTCTACGTGCTATAAAATTAAGTAGAGAGACGGATAGAAACTATGGGTCAGGGTAACAGTTTTAGATGGGATGGCCAAGGAAGGCGTATTAGGCTGTTCTTGCACTGCTATAAAGGAATACCTGAGACTGGGTAATTGATAAAGAAAAGAGGTGTAATTGGCTCATGGTTCTGGAGGCAGTACCAGCATGGATGCAGCATCTGCTTCTGGTGCGGGCCTCAGGAACCTTACAATGATCCCAGAAGGCAAAGCAGGTGCAAGAGAAAGCAGGAACAAGGGTGGGGGGAGTTGCCACATACTTTTAAATAACTGGATCTCACATGAACTTAGGGCGAGAACTCACTTATCACCAAGGGGATGGTGCTAAACCATTCATGAGGATGCGATCCCATGATTCAATCACCTCCCACCAGGTCCCACCTCCAACACTGGGGATTACATTTCAACATGAGATTTGGAGGAGACAAACATCCAAACTATATGAGAGGCTGGGCGTGGGGACTCACGCCTGTAATGCCAGCACTTTGGGAGGCCAAGGAGGGTGGATACCTGAGGTCAGGAATTCAAGACCAGCCTGGCCAACATGTTGAAACTCCATCTCTACTAAAAATACAAAAATTAGGCCGGGCGTGGTGGCTTAAGCCTGCAATCCCAGCACTTTGGGAGGCCGAGACGGGCGGATCACGAGGTCAGGAGATCGAGACCATCCTGGCTAACACGGTGAAACCCTGTCTCTACTAAATACAAAAATTAGCCGGCCGTGGTGGCGGGAGCCTGTAGTCCCAGCTACTCGGGCGGCTGAGGCAGGAGAATGGCGTAAACCCAGGAGGCGGAGCTTGCAGTGAGCTGAGATCCGGCCACTGCACTCCAGCCTGGGTGACAGAGTGAGACTCCATCTCAAAAAAAGAAAAAACAAAAAAACACAAAAATTAGATGAGCATGGTGGTGGGCACCTGTAATCCCAGCTACTCGGGAGGCTGAGGCAGGAGAATTGCTTGAACCCAGGAGGCAGAGCTTGCAGTGAGCTGAGGTCACGCCACTGCAAACACAGTGAGACTCTGTCTCAAAAAAACAAAAACTATAGGAGAAAGCATACTGAGAAAGTGATATTTGAGGAAGTAAGACGTGAGATTTTTGGGAAAGAAGAGTTTTCTGGTAAAGGGGGTAGATGATGAGAAATTACTTACTGGGTAATTGTACAGTGTTTTTGGGTACCTTAAAAGTCCTGACCTGACCACTATACAATCTATGCATGTAATAAAATTGCACTTGTACCCTATATATTTGTATGAAAAATAAATAAATAAAAATTGCGGAAGGGGGAAAAGGCAGATGCAAGCACACTTTAAAAAAAAAAAAGTTTGCTGGTGAAGGGAGGAGCAAGTGCAAAGGCCCTGGGGTAGAGCCCTAGATGCTTTCTACTTGTCTCTCCAGACTCACTTTCCATCCTTCTCTACCCACCGTCCTAGAGGGCTAACTTATGTAGGCTGCATTCATGGACTCTTTGCACCCTGGCTTCCAGTTAGGTTCCACTGATGGAAGGCACAGCAGGACAGAGACTGGGAACAGAGTGAGGTCAGAACATGTAGGCTGTTTCCCTGCAGGGTCTTTGAGAACTAACTGCAACCCTCTGCTGAAGGCCACAGCTCCTGTCTATACCCTTTCCATAGCAACCCTCTCTGGGTTCTGTTTTCTGCTTCTTTCCCTTGTTGGCTGTTTGCTTGGAGCCAAGGAGCCTCCAGCCTCCATGGTGGTGAGCTCTGCTCCCAGACCACTGGGAGCACAGGAGGAACTGCACAGTGACACGGCACACACTCAACCGATTAACAGTGTCACGCGCATGGCTTCTCTCATGGGAACCGGCCAGCCAACAACTAACTCGACAGCATCACGGGGTCTTTTGGAGACACAATTTGCCTCCCAAAGTGGTTTGAATGGTGGCCATTTAGGTGCAGAGGCAGACCAGTGGGAAGCTGCTAGATAGAAGTAACCTCTTAGGACTGTGTTCAACCTAGGTAGGTCTTCTTGGGGCCTGCAAGAACCGGCTTTAGTCACTCAGAGAGCTTTCCCAGGTAAGCCTTCCTGGCTGGCAGGTTTGGGTTATAATTCTTGCAGTTGCAAGTACCCCAAACCCATCTCATACTAGAAAAGAAAGAGGAGGAGTAGAGGGAAGAGGAGGAAAAGAATGAGGCAGGGGCGAAGAAGAAGGAAAAAGAGGGAGACAGGAAGAAAAGGGGGAGGTAATGGTGATATTGGTTTTTTCACAGGGACATTCTATGGGTGAACTTCATTGACTTCAGGAATAACTGGATGTAGAGACTTAATGTCTTCAATTCTTTCCCCCACTTCCCTCATCTCCCAGATCTGCTTCTCCTTGAGTAGGTATCATTCTAAGGCAGGCTTCCTTAAAACATGACTACTGGCAGCTTCAGACTTATTTTCTAGCCAGTATAGCCACCCCTGACAGAAGGAGAACCTCTCTTTTCCAATGATTTCATCAAAACTCCCATAGGGGGCCAGGTGTGGTGACTCACGCCTGTAATTCCAGCACTTTCGGAGGCCGAGGCAGGGGGAACACCTAAGGTCAAGAGTTCAAGACCAGCCTGGCCAACTTGGTGAAACCCCGTCTCTACTAAAAATACAACAAAAAAAAAATTGGCCAGGTGTGGTGGGGAGCACCTGTAATCCCAGCTACTTGGGAGGCTGAGTCAGGAGAATTGCTTGAACTCAGGAGGTGGAGTTTGCAGTGAGCCAAGATCGCACCACTGCACTCCAGTGAACGACGGAAGGCAGGGGTGGTGGGAAACTCCCATAGGGTTCTCATTGGCTTGGCCTGGGGTGGGTCAGCTACAGTAACCCAATTGGCTGAGAGTAGGGGTGAGGTGATCCCGAAAGGATAATTGATGTGGTATTGCCAAAAGAAGGGAGAACAGACATTGGGCCCCCAAAACCCGCCCATGCCCACCATCACTGGGGTGACTGTGTAACTTATTATTATCCAAGCCAGGATCTTTTGAGAGTGAAAGAGGGCACTTTTAACAATTCTGCGAGGACAACAGGCTTAGACTGTCCTGGGAAAGTACTGTCATCCTAACTACAGCAGCCAAGAGCCAAGGAGCCAAGAGCTGCCCCGTCTGAGCACTGTGTCCTGCAAACTCAATCTCTTGGGCTCTCTGGGCACAGGCAGGAGAGGAAGGGAAGGTGCTCAGGCTCAGATCTCAGGAGAAGAAGAGGGTGGCTGGGTAGGGGGAGGACACATTGGGAGACAAGTCCCAGTTCTCCACATCTACCCAAACTGCCTCACCCTGACCTGCCACTACCACCTGCTGTTCACATTGTGTCTCCTCCCCGTGCTGGGAATGCCCTTCCTATGCTCTTTAGACTCCAGGGCTCTTCTCTAGATCTCCACTCTCTGGGGGGCATCCTTTAACACCTGTCCTGCCCCAGCCTCCTCACAGCTCCTGCAGCATCTCCAGACTTATCACAGGATCTGTCTAGGGTATGACTCCCATTTCTACCATGGGGCAGGGGTTTGCTGTGGGTCTTGCTTGTCTCCCAGTCCCCTTTGCCCACAGCCCCCAGCAGGGCTCACTGAAAGTCCTGGGCTGATGATTCTGCTGGGCTAAGCCCTCTCAGCTGTCTCCATCTCTCCAGCCCAGAGCCCTCTCCCCTCCCCAGCACTTCTGCCCCTGCTCCTGGTATTGATCACTAGGGAATCCTAGCCAAAGAGCTTCTCACGCAAAGGCATGCAAACTTTGACCCAGGATTGAGTGTACAGCTCCAGGCCAAGGTCCTCTAATCTCCTGCTCAACTCCCTCCTTCTCTGCCCAGTGCTCAGTGTGGGCCCCCTTCCTGTTATTGTGAACTATTAGCCAAGACAGGGCTTGGTGATGAGAAGTGTAACATCTCTTATAACCCCAATACACCAGTCCAGGGGTATGGAGAGGTGGGGGGCCCTCGCCCAAGGGCTGAGTCTGTCTACCTTTGGCTCCCTGGGGCTTCACTCATAATCTGGGATGATAAGTTATAGTGAGAAGAACCCTGGCCTAGAAGCAAGAAGCTGGAGTTCTAGGCTCTGCTGTGATTTGCCATGCGTACTTGGGCCTTTTCTTTTCTGGCACCCATCTCTCCACCTAAGAAGTGAGAGAGGAATTGGCTTTATTAGTTAATGAATTTTTGACGAGTCAAGAGCCTCTTAGATAATGCAAGCAAAGCAATGCACTTTCTATCAAGAGAAGGGTCCCTGGTCGGGAGCCCCAGCACTAGATGGTCTTCCAGCCCTGGTGACTAGGCTGCCATGATTCTCCAGAGCTGGGGCATTGGTGGGGACCCTGGGAAACTGAAGAAGAGGTTGTGCTGCAGAGCACGCTGGAGGATCTAGGAGTGCCTTGCTTTCCACTTCCTTGCTGCCATGGATTCCACACAGGCTCATTCTACTCTCTGTGGCTCTAGCTCCAACTAGGATTGAAGGACAGACCTCTCTTGGGTACCATGAAGCTCCTCAGATGGAATCAAAGATGCAGAGGGTAGAGTAATTGGAAGGATGCTGAGAAAGCCCAGCAATACTTCCCTTGTCTCCTGCCTGTTCTGTTGCCTAAATTTCACCATTATAGCATCAGCACTTTGGACATCTCTCTTGCCATTTGGCCTGTGTATAGCATAGCTGTGTCTAACTCCTTTACCAGTTGTTAATATCTTGCCCGGACTTGGCGTATCAGATCAATTTCCCGCAGGTTGGTTTTCCTTGTTAGAGCATACCGAAAGAAGTGGCAGGTTGGGTCGG
>NW_012109230.1:164667-166483 GCF_000951045.1 Mandrillus leucophaeus
TTGGCCAGGCTGGTCTTGAACTCCTGACCTCAGGTGATCCTCCCCACTCGGCCTCCCAAAGTCCTGGGATTACAGGCATGAGCCACCGCACCTGCCCAGGTACACTCTTTACCCAGATATCTATGCACGTTGATTCTTGACTCCACACTCCTGCCTCTCTCCGCAAGACGGTCCCTGACCACCTTGTTTTGAATTGCAATCTGCCCTCACATAATCCCCACGCCTTTTCTGTTTATTTTTTTTTCTGACAGCTCTTTTTACCCTCTGACATTCTCTAGATTTGGGGCATACTACTTGTCTCCTTCCATCAGAATGTAAGCTCCACGAGATTAGGAGTTCTGTCAGCTGTGTTCCCTTCTCTGTCAATCGCCAGCGCCTCCGAACAGCTCATGGCTTGCTCGATAAATATTTGTGCAATGCATGAGGCCGCATATGACCGGAATGGGAGGTGAGGGGATTGTTTTCTGGCCTGGACCAGCGACTGACGGTGGTGCCATCTGGTTGGGGAGGACGTCGGGGATGGCGGGTAACGATGTTAGCTGGGGCCAGGTTGAGCTAGACAAGCAAATACAACTTTTTTTTTTTTTTTTCCTGGAAACCCTGGAGGCTCGGGAGGGTGGGACAGCGTCGGAGGCAGGCAGCTAGACCATGCCACGTGGCGCTGGGGCTTGGTGTCCTGCCACAGGCGTGGACCGAAAATGCCGACACACGCAGACTGTCTCTCCTCGAAGGCAGAAGCTGCACGCAGACCTGGACCCTTTGCACCGCACCGCCTTATTCAATGGCGCACCCGCCACCCTTCAACAGTTCTTCTCCCTCCACCCCAACCCCACGCCGCGCGCGAGGCTGGCCCTTTAAGAGCCCGGCCCCGACTCCCTCCCACCTCGCGTGACTGCGAGACCCGTGCCGGGCCGGGGAATGGGGCGGCCGGGTGGCTGCGCTGGCCTCCGGTCCTTCTCACGCAACGCCTGGGCACCGCGCCCCCGGGCCAGGTGGGGCGGGGACGGGCCGCCTGACCTCTGCCCCCTAGAGGGATGTCGCTGGCGCACGCAAGCTAGCCGGGGGTGGGGTGGGGGCTCCGCGCCAGATGCCCACTCCGTGGTCCCTGGCCCCCAGAGTCTTTCCTTGGCCCCCCGCGGCCGGATTTCTGTGCTCCGCCAATCAAAGCCCTAGCAACTCCGGGAGCCAAGAGGGACCCTCAAGGGCCGGTGGATCCTGGCTGGAGGGACTGCGGGGTTGCAATCAGGACTAAGGCGATCCTAGAGGCGGTGCGGAGCCGCTAGTGAGCGCTCAGCGAACCTGCGCCTTTGCCATCCATTCAGATCCTTCAATCAAGAGGCGCGAACCTCAGCTAGTAGCCCGGGCTCTGGGGGACAGGGCCAGCCCCGCGGCGCCTCTGGCCTTCCGCCGCCCGTGACCTCAGGACTGGGGTCGTAGCACTTCTCACGCGAGCCGGGACTCAGTAGCCCCGGGAAGGAGGTCACCACGCGGCAGCCCCGCCCCCGCCTGCCGAGTCCGGGTAGACTGTAGCGCTGGGGAGGCATCTGCACGCCCAGTGTTCTGGTGGGTGCAAAAATGACGAAGAGAAGTCCCCGTGACCCAGGATGGAGCTTCCCGTACCCTCTCTTAGGTCTGTCCTGGGACTTCTCCCTCAAACCCCCTTCTCGGCTGGGTTCTGCATTGCCCTTGGGATGCCTTGGAATTGGGGCTTCCAGGTGTCCCCAGCCCTCACCCCTCTATGTACAGGCACCGAGATGAGGTGTCCCATAGTGGGTTCTTGCCCAACCCCCCTGCCCTACCCCACCCCCCCCGTCCT
>NW_012109230.1:169299-170374 GCF_000951045.1 Mandrillus leucophaeus
ATCAGATCAATTTCCCGCAGGTTGGTTTTCCTTGTTAGAGCATACCGAAAGAAGTGGCAGGTTGGGTCGGGGTTATAGCAAGTATCCAGCATCCTAAGAATTACCATGGAGAAGTGCTGGAAACAGCAACCAGGAGAAACCTAATTTTCTGTGGGGAGAATCCAGAAAGGCATCCCAGAGGAAGGGATGTTTTATCTGAGACTCAAGGTAGGGGACACTAGAACTAGAAGGATGCAGGCTTGGTAGGTTCTGCTAAAGATTCTCATTCCCATCTTCAGAGTGGTGGGAGCTACCAAAGAGGTTTAAGCAAGGTGGTGATGGAATGAGATTTTGCGTTTTTAACAGGAACACTCTGGGTGCCACAGGATGGAGAAGTAATTGGAAGGAGCAAAAGGCAAATGGAAACCTAGGTGGAGGCTAAGTACTCCAGGGAGCAATGATGGGCCCTGGAGGAGTTGTGGCAGTGGAGCTGGATAGATGCCAAAGTGGAGAAATGTGCCTCCTATTCTTAGCACAGTAGTCCGAGTGACCTTGCTTCTCTTACACCCCAGCAATGTCTCTACCTCGCACAGAGGAAGTTTGATGTTTCTCAATGGGGTGCTCCCTGCACATGGGGCAGGGTGCTGTCCCTCATGGGCATCCCATCCCCCTGGACTACATGCCAGGAGAACTCCCCTGTCAGATGACCTCTGCACATCCCTGGTACTGCTCTGTCCTTCAAGAACCACTGTGGTGGGGGGTGGGGGGAGGCTTTGATTTTCCTTGTTCCCTCTAACAGTTGCAGTCTTTTTTGTTGTTGTTGTTGTTGTTTTGTTTTGTTTTTTTTGAGACAGAGTCTTGCTCTGTCACCCAGGCTGGAGTGCAGTAGCATGATCTCAGCTCATGGCAACATCCACCTCCCAGGTTCAGGCAATTCTCCTGCCTGACTCCATGCCCTCCAACCACCACTACCCCCCCACCACCAGTATCTGGGATTACAGGTGAGCAACACCACGCCTGGCTAATTTTTGTATTTTTAGTAGAGATGGGGTTTTGCCATATTGGCCAGGCTGGTCTTGAACTCCTGACCTCAGGT
>NW_012109230.1:172209-185797 GCF_000951045.1 Mandrillus leucophaeus
ACTCTCCCCCACCCCCTTGCCCTCCTCCACCTTTTCCTCCTATCCCAGAGAGACCAGCCCAGTTCAGGCTGCTCCTCCCTCCATCTCAGCGCTCCAGGGAAGGAGGCTGGCCACACGTAGGAGCCCGCCTATAAAGGTAGCTGTGCTTTCACCCTCACCCTGAAGGTGACAGTTCCTTGGAACCTTCCTTGATCCTTGTGATCCCAGGCTCTAAGAGTCCACTCTTCCCAGCTCAGCTCAGTACCTCCTTACAGCCACAGGTGAGTTGCTGGGGGGCTTCTGGCTTGCCCCTTCTCTCCCAATAAAAGGAACATTTTGGTGCCTCCAGGACTTCCTAGGTAGCTACCTGTCTAGCACCTCCAAAAAGGGAGGCTCAGAATGTTTTTAGTGATCAGGCAGTCTAGCTCTCTAGTGGGGAAACTGAGGCCAGGGGAAGAGGAGGACTTGCCCATGGTCCCACAGCTGGTACCAGACCTCTAGATATGAATGGCGTCTCATTCAGGACTTCAGGACCCAGGCTCCAGCTCCATCCCCTAGTAAGTGACTCCCTGCCCACCATGGGGCTTCCCCATCAAGGCCACCTGGCAGGCTGGAATATGTGCAGCCCCTCCCTCAGGCTTTCTGATGACAGGCGCTTCTCCTTGGGTGGGCAGGATGAAAGGAGGGGATTGACTGGGTTCTTACCAGCTATACCCTGCCCTAGCCTAAGAAGCTACCCCTGGCAGATTTTACCCTCCCAAGGGTGGCTTGTCAGTGCTGAGATGTCCTAGACAGCTGAGACAATAGAGGCAGATCTGTGCAGGAGTCCTAGGCCTTTCCTAGCTCATTGACCATCTTCTTTGTCCTTTGCTGGTAGACAATCAGGGTGACAGATTGCCAACTGCAGGGAGCTGGAAATACCAGTCCCTAAAAACTCACCAGTCACATCTCCCTTGGCCTCCTACCATCTTACAAAGGCTGCAGGTCCTTGGGACACCCATTGTGCAGAAGGGGACACCATGGCACACCAAAGCCTGGTACTGTCCCCTGTTCACTCTGGGATCTAGTGTGATTTAGCCCCTCCAGGAAGCCTCCCTCCACTATAATACTTGTGGTAGGGACCATCCATCTCCCTGTCTTGTGGTTCTCCTGTGGGGAGCCTCACTGGTAAGACTGTCAGCTTCCCCACGGCAGATCTGAGTCTTCTCTTCCCTCTGGATCCAGCTGGGCACTCTGAACTGAGAGATCTTGTGTCACCCTCTCTCAAGTGTTGAGGTTGGACCCCAGAAAAGTAAAATGTGCAGTCCAAGATCACTTTGACTAGAATGTTGGGTCTACTGACCTCCAGTCCAGGGTAGCAGGCAGATGCCTGATATGTTGGAGAGAGTGGTTTATGAATTTACACACCCTTTTTAGGTCAAGCTTACAGAGAAAGTATTGCCTCAGTTTCCTTTCAGTTTAGATCCATTCCTGATTTCCCTGATTCCAGTCTGGGGTTTTCTTACAGCCTAGTGGGAACCTTCCATTTATTCTCTGTTCTCTGGTAACCTGCAAAAGGGGGAGGTCCAAACTGTTCATTCATTGAGAATTGAGCCAAAAAAAAAAAAACCAAAAACCAAAAAACAAAAAACCCTGGCCTGGATTTCTCTGACTAAAGAGCTCAATCTAGCTGGTCTCCAGCTGCCTTTAAACTGTGGGTCAGTTGAACTCAGAGAGCTGGGGTTGAGAGCAATGTGGTTTGGGAAGTGGCCATCCTGTCCCCTGTCTCTTCTTCACTCTGTCCTGGGGTCTGGTGGGATTTCCTGCATCCTAGGATTGAGCAGCAGAGAACTGAGGGTTCTGGGAAAATTCCTTCATTGATCTGACCACTCTTCGAAAGGAGGTACATGTGACAGCAGCTGGAAATTTCCAGGGAAGTGTCCCTAAGGAGTCTGAGTCCTGGCTCTGTCACTGATTGCTGGGGGACTTTGGGCAAGTCAGTGCTGCTTCCCCCAAATGTTAAATGAGGCTAAAGGATCAGATGATCCCTACTTCCCCTGAGAACATGGTTTTCCTAAGTGTAGTGGGTAGGACTTGGGGTGATACACATTGATTATGTATTTATTTTAATGTGTTAGGGGAAAAATCAAAGTTGTACTTTCACACAGATATTGTTTATGATGATATGTAGATAGATTTATAGTCGATTTTAGGAAAATGTGAAGTAAGTAACAGTACTGGTACTATGTGGAAATCACAGATTGACATTGGAAGATGTCATTTTAGATTGGTATAGCAGTTAAGAGAAAGCATTCTGGAATTAGGCAACTTGGCTTGGGAGTCTGCATCCAACACTTTCTGGCTGTGTGACCTTGGGCAAGTTACTTATCTGAGCCTCACTGCAGCCTACTTCATAGATTTGTGGCTAGTGCTGAATGAAGAAGGACTGTGAAATTCTTAGCCCACAGTGGTAGCTCAACAACTTCGCCCCACCTCATCCTCTTCTTCATGCTCAGTAAGCAGTTCTGGTGGAAAGGTTTCCCCTTTTCCTGACACTCTAGGATGTTGGCTCTTCTCGTTCCCCAATCTGATGGCTTGATTTTTTTCTTCCTGCCCCTTCTCTCAGCAGCCACCTCCAAGATCCCTACACTGATCATGCTTTTCCGAATCTCCATGTCGGCCACGGAGTTTCTTCTAGCCTCTCTCATCTTTTGTCTAGTGTTCTGGGTAATCAGGGCCTCAAGACCTCGGGTCCCCAAAGGCCTGAAGAATCCACCAGGGCCATGGGGCTGGCCCGTGATTGGACACATGCTGACCCTGGGAAAGAACCCACACCTGGCACTGTCAAGGATGAGCCAGCGGTATGGGGACGTGCTGCAGATTCGCATTGGCTCCACACCCGTGCTGGTGCTGAGTGGCCTGGACACCATCCGGCAGGCCCTGGTGCAGCAGGGCAATGATTTCAAGGGCCGGCCCAACCTCTACAGCTTCACCCTCATCAGTAATGGCCAGAGCATGTCCTTCAGCCCAGACTCTGGACCAGTGTGGGCTGCCCGCCGGCGCCTGGCCCAGAATGGCCTGAAAAGTTTCTCTATTGCCTCTGACCCAGCCTCCTCATCTTCCTGCTACCTGGAGGAGCATGTGAGCAAGGAGGCTGAGGTCCTGATCAGCAAGTTGCAGGAGCAGATGGCAGGGCCTGGGCACTTTAACCCCTACAGGTATGTGGTGGTATCAGTGGCCAATGTCATCTGTGCCATTTGCTTTGGCCAGCGCTATGACCACAACCACCAAGAACTGCTTAGCCTAGTCAACCTGAGTAATAATTTCGGGGAGGTGGTTGGCTCTGGAAACCCAGCTGACTTCATCCCTATTCTTCGCTACCTGCCCAACCGTTCCCTTAATGGCTTCAAGGACTTGAATGAGAAGTTCCACAGCTTCATGCAGAAGATGATCAAGGAGCACTACAAAACCTTTGAGAAGGTACAGTCTGGGGAAAGGCAGGTGGATGGTGGGAAGCCGATGGGGTCAGGGCCTGGGAGGTCAGAGGTAAGAGGAACTGTACGGGGCTTGGCAAGTTCTCAGGGAGGCTTCAACCTGGGATCTTGAAGCCAGTTGTGGAATAGTCTTCTTCCTTGGCAGGGAAATAGAACCTTTTCTTGACCAACCCTTCCATGCTTCCACCAGACAGCAATAGCCACTGAATAGCCATTACATGCCGGACCCTGGGGCAGTTGTTGAGGGAGCCAGGAAGAGTTAAAGAGTTCATCTCCTGGCCTCATAATAGAAAGAAGATAAAGAGCACATCCAGGTGATAACAGTACAAGATGCTGTGTGTCAGCTGTCCCTTGAGTTGGGACTAGCAGCATTCTAAGGTAGTAGGAGACAGCCTTGCAGAGGCAGAGAGAAGCTGGGACAACAGCCTCAGGGGGCATCACCTCCAGAACAAAGATGCTAGGAATAGTGAAGGACCAGACCTGGATGGAGAGGTAGCTCTGGGTTTGAAATCTTGCTCACCTGTGGACTTTCCCTACCTAAGGGCCACATCCGGGACATCACAGACAGCCTGATTGAGCACTGTCAGGAGAAGCAGCTGGATGAGAACGCTAATATCCAGCTGTCAGAAGAGAAAATCGTTAATGTCGTCTTGGACCTCTTTGGAGCTGGTATGAGTTACCCCATGTGTCCTTCCTGTGCTCAAGTGCCCTAACCTGCCGCCTGCCTAACTTCTTCTGTTCTACCCTGTCCAGGGTTTGACACAGTCACAACTGCTATCTCCTGGAGCCTCATGTATTTGGTGACGAACCCCAGGGTACAGAGAAAGATCCAAGAAGAGCTAGGTAGGTAGTGGCTCCCTTCAAAGGGGTCAGTGCCAGGGGCCTGGCCAAGTCTAGGCAGCCCCTGAATCCATCTTGTCCCCTGTGTTCTACAGACACAGTGATTGGCAGGTCACGGCGCCCCCGGCTCTCTGACAGATCCCATCTCCCCTATATGGAGGCCTTTATCCTGGAGACCTTCCGACACTCCTCCTTCGTCCCCTTCACCATCCCCCACAGGTAAGGCCCCATGGAGACACTGCTGTCTGTTACTGGTCTTACTCCAGACCACATACCTGATTAGGGGTAGTCGGAGGGACATAGCGTGGGAGACAGGGAGATTTGCCTGTTGCCCTGAGCCTGACTGAGCTTCCTTTCTCCCTAGCACCACAAGAGACACAAGTCTGAAAGGGTTTTACATCCCCAAGGGGCGTTGTGTCTTTGTGAACCAGTGGCAGATCAACCATGACCAGTAAGTTCAGAGGTGCAGAGGAAAGGCTGGGTCTACCCTCTTAAGCTCTTATATATTATTAATACAATCATTGCATTGATCCTCCTGTCCATGGGCTGCTTGCCTGTCCTCTATCCTTTAGGGTTGGGGCTCCACTCACTTGATGCTTCTGAGCCCTGAGCTGCCACTTCAGTTGTCTTCCTCTGGTTACAGGAAGCTATGGGTCAACCCATCTGAGTTCCTACCTGAACGGTTTATCACCCCTGATGGTGCTATCGACAAGGTGCTAAGTGAGAAGGTGATTCTCTTTGGCTTGGGCAAGCGGAAGTGCATCGGTGAGACCATTGCCCGCTGGGAGGTCTTTCTCTTCCTGGCCATCCTGCTGCAGCGGGTGGAGTTCAGCGTGCCACCGGGTGTGAAGGTGGACATGACCCCTATCTATGGGCTGACCATGAAGCACGCCTGCTGTGAGCACTTCCAAATGCAGCTGCGCTCTTAGGTGCTTGAGAGCCCTGAGGCCTTGACTTGTCTATCTGGTCTGGTTGGGCAGCCAGATCGGTGGGCTGGCCTAAGTGATCTAAGGTTCAGCCTGAAACTTATAGACACTGATCTGGCTACAGTTTTGCTATCTGGGCTGTGGGCAAGCCTAAGGGATACTGCCTGCCCCTACCCTGGACTTGCCTCTGCACACCCTCCACAGACAACAGGTAAAACAGGGCCACATAGATGCTGATGGAGCCTTCCCAAGTTGTGGTGCTTGAGCCAGGAGGCCTGCTAGGGTTAGGAGGTCCTTAGGCCTCTGAGAAGCTCTGAAGAACTCTCTGGAAGCCCCTGGGCCCAGCAGCTAGCTGGCTCTGTGCAGGTGCTGACTGGCTTGAGCAAGTTAGAGCTGGCCACACCAGGACCCTGTCCAATCTTTGACAACTGGGAGCTGCCAAGAGTGAAGGGAAGAGACAGCCCAGGATACTGGCACAGAGGTAGTCTCACTACTTGAACTAGGTTGAGCAATCTGGCCCTATGGGTCTAGGACACAGTTCCTGGGAATATCGCATTCCTCTGCCCTTCCTGTAGGCAGGAACAAACAGGGCTGCCTTCTGGCCTTGTAAAACCCTTGTTGCTGTCCAGGAGGGGCTGGGGACTTATGTCTACGGGGAGCAGAGCGCAGAGGCAGTGCACATATTCAGGCACCAGGATTGGGGCTGGAGTGAGGTTGTGGTATTTCAGTTACCTTCTATTGGTCTCCCTTCTCTACACTCTTGTAATAAAATGTCTATTTTTAATGTTTGTACACAACAATCTTTCTATTCTAGCCTGCATTGTGCTTACATGCTTGCATAAGAGCTTAAGAACCATTGATTTAATGTAATAGGGAAAGTTCTAACCCAAGTATCCAAAAATGTGTAAGAACAACTACCTGAGCTAAATAAAGATATTGTTCAGAAATCCTATAGGTGGAGATTTTTTAATTTTAAATGATTCATCACTCATCTAAATACTTACCCTGAACCCCATTCTGTGTGGGGTTTTACTGTAGGGAGGAAGAAGAGGAGGAGCAGTGAAGAGGTGAAGCTGCTGCACTTAGGCAGTCTGTTTGAAGGACAAGACTCTATTTTTTGAGACAGGGTCTTCAGGTCGTCCAGGCTGGAGTGCAATGGCACCATTTTGTTTCACCGTAACCTC
This sequence comes from Mandrillus leucophaeus, assembly GCF_000951045.1. Classification (NCBI taxonomy): domain Eukaryota; kingdom Metazoa; phylum Chordata; class Mammalia; order Primates; family Cercopithecidae; genus Mandrillus; species Mandrillus leucophaeus. The sequence continues at coordinate 178,612 of NW_012109230.1, forward strand.
CACCTCCTGGGCTCACGCGATCCTCTCACCTCAGCTTCTGAGTGGTTGGGGCCGCAGGCACATGCCACCACGGCTAATGGTTTTTTTTTTGTATTTTTTGTAGAGATGGGGTTTCACCATGTTGCCCAGGCTGGTCTCAAACTCCCGAGCTCAAGTGATCCACCCGCCTTACCCTTCCAAAGTGCTGGGATTACAGGCATGAGCCACATCGTCCGGCCAGGAGAAGACTCCTAATCACTATGCTGACTTATTTCCTCTCTAACTTATCACAAATTGATGAACAGTATTCTCTGAATTAGGCAATAAGGATATCAAGTGAATATAATGCAGTCCCTGCTTTCAAGAACCTCCCAAAATGGTTGAGGGAACTGACACATAAACACATCGTTCAACTCACTGTGGTCAGAGCTCTACCAGACAGATGCATACGGGAGGTGGGGTCCAGAGCTGGGGGTGGCGCTGGGTGGGGGGTGGGCACTGGGAGAGATTTTCAGGTCTTTTTTGTTTGTTTGTTTGTTTCTTTTTGAGATAGAATCTCGCTCTGCTGCCCAGGCTGGAGTGCAGTGGCACGATCTCAACTCACTGCAAGCTCCGCCTCCCGGGTTCTTGCCAATCTCCTGCCTCAGCCTCCAGAGCAGCTGGGACTACAGGCGCCTGTCACCATGCCCGGCTAATTTTTTGTATTTTTAGTAGAGATGGGGTTTCACTGTATTAGCCAGGATGGTCTTGATCTCCTGACCTCGTGATCCACCTGCCTCGGCCTCCCAAAGTGCTAGGATTACAGGCATGAGCCACCGCGCCCGGCTCCAGGTCTTGAGGCTGTCTGAGCCAAGCCTTCCTTGAAGGATGAGAGGCAGTCTCTCACTTGGGACTGATAGCATTAGTTGCTGAAGTCCAAGCGGGTAGGCTCTGGTCACAGTTTTGTGGGGAGAGGGGTTCTCAGCTCAGCAGTTGTAATCTGTTCCTCACTCTTCATGCCCTGGTTTAGGTTCTGCAACCACATTAGAACCCACATCTCAATGCTGAAAGCCACTGCCCATCTGGAGTGGTGGTGATGCCAAGTATGTCAGAAGCTGGACCCACATAGCCAGGAGTTGTTCTGACTAAGGGGCTGAAGGGAGACACACCTTGGGATGTGACCTCCCTACCCCACCCCAGACCAGCTTTATTCCTGAAGCATTACATAGTGGCCAGCAGTTGCTGTCCATGCATCGTGCTTCCTGGCAGGGGTAGATGGCTCCTGCTCACCAGGAGCTTCAGGCTACTTCAAGGAACAACCAAGTTGAAGTCAGCTGCAGCAACCTGCTTTGTGTGGCGGCAGCGGGGTGGGGGGAGGGGGGAGATGAGAAATTTGGTGCTCAATCATTCTCGTATTGATTTGTATTTTCTACTTAATAACTTGCATTTATGCTATATACATAAACAAGTCATGAAAGCATGCGACGTGAAAGAAGTCAGACACAAAAGGCCATGTATTGTATAACTCCGTGTGTATGAAAAGTCCAGAATAGGTAAATTTATAGGGACAGAAAGTAGATGAGCGGTTGCCAGCGAATAGGGGGCAGCGGGAATTGGGAGATGCAGAGTTTACTTAGGGGTAATGGAAATATTCTAGAATTAGATAGCAGTGATGGTTGAACAACTTTGTGGATATACTAAAAACCAGTTCAAAATGGTTTAAATGGTAGAGAAAAGGCCTGGCGCAGTGGCTCATGCCTGTAATCCCAGCTCTTTGGATTGTGATTCGGGGCTTTTTGGAGAAACAGTTATTGTAAATCTGGGATGAGGAATATAAAAGATAAGGCTGAGATGCTTGGTCATACCAGATAGTAAGGATGCTACAAACACTACCAGGAGTTTATCAAGTCATTCTGGAGCTGACTTGAAGAGGCTCCAACTCTGGGAGACAGGACAATTTGAGTGCCATTAATAATAATAACTGCCAGGGATTAAAACCCATCAAATGTGTTAGAATTCGTAAGTTTATACTTTTATTTTATTTTTTAAAGAGAGCTAGTTCTTTACAGGAACCAGCTAAGTAACTTGAGAAGTGAAAAAACAAAGGTAAAGAATCAAGAATTGACCAGGTGCAGTGGCTCATGCCTGTAATCCCAGCAATTTGGGAAGCCAAGGTGTGTGGATCACTGGAGGCCAGGAGTTCGAGACCAGCCTGAGCAACATGGTGAAACCCCGTCTCTACTAAAAGTACAAAAATTAGCTGGGCATGGTGGCACATGCCTGTAATACCAGCTGCTCAGGAGGCTGAGGCACGAGAATCGCTTGAACCCAGGAGGTAGAGGTTACAGTAAGCTGAGATCACACCACTGCATTCCAGCCTGGATGACATAGCAAGACTGTCTCAAAAAAAAAAAAATCAAGAATTTATTCTACCTATCCTATATGAACTATACCTATAAAGAACCAAATAGATTAGAAAGAAGCATCTGTTAAAAATATTCCAGCTGGTCGCAGCAGCTCATGCCTGTAATCCCAGCACTTTGGGAGGCCGAGATCACCTGAAGTCAGGAGTTCGAGACCAGCCTGGCCAACATGGTGAAACCCTGTCTCTACTAAAAATACAAAAATTAGCCAGGTGTGGGGTGTGGTGGTGGGCACCTGTAATGCCAGCTGTTTGGGAAGCTAAGACAGGAGAATTGCTTGAATCCAGGAGGCAGAGGTTGCAGTGAGCCGAGATCACGCCACTGTACTCCAACCTAGACAACAAGGATCGAAAACTCCATCTCAAAAAAAAAAAAAAATCAATTATTATGTGAAAAAGAAATTATAGAATTAGAGTGTCATTATTTTGTAGCCACCAATAAATTAATAGATCTAAATATTGTGCCTAACAACTGCTGACATCATAAAAGGAGAGAAAATCAGATGTCATGTGACTCCTAATGAAAGAACACAACAGCATCTACAGTATTGTCAAAGGGATTGCATCAGAGGCTGACCAAGCCTCTGGAACCAGCTGCCAATTTGCAATAAATACAGAGGATGAAGGGACATGAACTGCAACATTAATGTGCAGTCAGTAAAATTCAGACTTTGGAAGACTCTGTAGGTCAAAAGGCCTGGGTTCTTCAACAGAAAATCTATAAGGAACGGAAAGGGATGGAAGGAAAACTTGTAGATGAAAAGAGACTACAAAAAGACATAAAATTTTAAGAAATGAACAACATTAAACTATAATAGACATATAATATATAATATGATATATAATAAAGCATATGATATATATGACATATACGATATAATATAATATATGAAGAAAATCATGGCCAGGTGCAGTGGTTCACACCTGTAATCCTAGCACTTTGGGAGGCCAAGGTGGGCAGATCACTTGAGGTCAGGAGTTCAAGACCAGCCTGGCCAACATGGTAAGACCCCATCTCTACTAAAAGTACAAAAATTAGTCGGGCGTGGTGGCGCATGCCTGTAAATCCCAGCTACTTGGGAGGCTGAGGCAAGAGAATTGCTTAAACCCGGGAGTCAGAGGTTGCAGTGAGCCGAGATAGTGCCACTACACTCTAGCCTAGGTGACAGAGCAAGACTCTGTTTCAAAAAAAAAAAGATAATCATGTCCAGGTGACAAATAAAACTGCTAAACAACAAATATACAGAACAAATTTTGAAAGCATCCAGAGAAAAATGAAACATTACATACAGGGAAACAAATATTTAAATTATTGTTGACGTTTTGTCAGTAATGATGAAGGAAAGAAGATAGTAGAACAACATCTAAAGTTTTGAAAGGAAAAAAATCCTGTCAACCCAGAATTCTATATCCCAGCAAAAATATCATTCAAGATGAAAAGTGAAATAAACATTTTCAGATGAAAGAAAATTAAGAAAAGTAGTTGTCAGTAGGTCTGCATTGCTTTATTAGAAAGGCTAAAGGAGGCTGGGCACGGTGGCTCATACCTGTAATCGCAGCACTTTGGGAGGCCAAGGCAGGTGGATCACCTGAGGTCAGGAGTTTGAGATCAGGCTGGCCAACAGGGTGAAACTCCATCTCTACTGAAAATACAAAAAATTAGCCAGGCGTGGGGCACACAGCTGTAATCCCAGCTACTTGGGAGGCTAAGGCAGGAGAACTGCTTGAATCCGGGAGGCAGAGGTTGCAGTGAGCCGAGATCGTGCCATTGCACTCCAGCCTGGGCAACAGAGTAAGATTCCATCTCAAAAAAAAAAAGTTGAACTCATAGAAACAGAAAGTAGAATGGTGGTTACCAGGGCCAGTGTGGTGGGAGAAAAAGGTAGATGTTGGTCAAAGGCTACAAACTTTTAGTTATAAGATGAATAAGTTCAGGGGATCTAGCATACAGCATGGTAACAATAGTTAACAATACTGAATTATATACTTGAAATTTGCTAAAATGTTGTCACCAGAAACCAAACCAAACCAGAACAAAAGCAACTAGGTGAGGTGACAAGTGTGTTAACTAACTTAATTGTGGTAACCATTTCACAAAATGTCACATTGTATATCTTAAAATTATCTTAAAATTATCCACTTTTATTTGTCAATAATACCCAATAAAGCTAGAAACAAATCTTTTTAAGTTAACACACACACACAAAAGAAAAACATATACATATATGCACAAATAAATATATTTAGCCATAAAAAAGAAGGAAATCATGCCATTTGCTATAATATGGATGAACCTGGAGGACATGATGCTAAGAGAAATAAGCCAGGCAAAGAGAGACAAACCTGTATGATCTCACTTACATGTGGAATCCAAAAAACACTCATACAAGCCGAGAGAAGAATGATGGTTACCGGGTTGCTGTGGGGTGGAGGAAATGGGGAGACAGTCAAGGAGTACAAACTTTCAGTTATAAGATGAATAAGTTCTGAGAATCTAATGTATGGTATGGCAACCACAGTTAATAATACTGTATTGTTTACTTGAAATTTGCTAAGAGAGCAGGTAAGTGTCCTCACCTCTCTGCCCAAAATGGTAACCATGTGTGGTGAAGGAGGTGTTAGTTAATTCGATTATGGTAATCATTATACAATGTAAACATACATCAAACCATCATGTTGTACACCTTGGATACATAGAATTTGCATTTATCAGTTATACATCAATAAGGCTGAAAAAAGAGATTTATAGCTTTAAATGTGAATATTACAAAAGAATAAAAGTATAAGATCAATGACCTATGGGTCCACCCTAAGAAGCTATGAAGAGAAGAGCAAAGTGTACCCAAAGTAAGTAGAAGAAATGAAATAAAGAGCAAAACTCAATGAAATAAAAAAACCCATTAAAACAATAGAGAAAATTAACAAAGCCAAAATCTGATTATGTAAAAAGATCAACAAAATCGATAAACCCTTAGCAAAAATGATCGAGCAAGAGAAAGAACACAAGCTACCAATATCCAGTATGGAAGGATTATTACTGGCGGGCACAGTGGCTCACGCCTGAAATCCCAGCACTTTGGGAGGCCGAGGTGGGTGGATCACCTGAGGTCAGGAGTTCAAGACCAGCCTGACCAACATGGAGAAACCCCGTCTCTACTAAAAATACAAAATTAGCCGGGGGTGGTGGCACATGCCTGTAATCCCAGCTACTTGGGAGGCTGAGGCAGGAGAATTGCTTGAACCCAGGAGGCAGAAGTTGCGGTGAGCCGAGATTGTGTCATTGCACTCCAGCCTGGGCAAAAAGCGAAACTCCATCTCAAAATAAATAAATGAATAAATAAATAATAGAAAAAGAAAGGATTATTACTATAAATCCTACTTACATTGAAAAGATAAAAAGTGGCCGGGTACAGTGGCTCACGTCTATGATCCCAGCACTTTGGAAGGCCAAAGCGAGAGGGTCACTTGAAGCCAGGAATTCAAGACCAGTCTGGGCAACAAAGCAAGACTTTGTCTCTACAATTTTCTTTTTTTAATGAGCTGGGTGTAGTGGTGCACACCTGTAGTCCCAGCTACTTAGGAGGCTGAGGCGGAGGATCACTTGAGCCCCAGAATTCAAGGCCACAGTGAACTACGATCATGCCACTGCACTCCAGCCTGCCTTAAGAAAAGAAAAGAAAAGGGAATATTATTAACATTATGCTAAAAATTTTGACAACTTTGGTGAGATGGACAAATTAAAACTATATATAACTTTACAAAACTGGCTCAAAATTAAACAGAAAACCTGAATAGTCTTATATCTATTAAAGACATTTAATTTGTTATCAAAACCTTCCCAGCAAGAAAACTTCAGGCCCACATAATTTCATAGGTAAATCCTATCAGATATTTAAGGAAGAAATAACAACACCCTTCTAAACTTTTTCAGAAAATAGAGGAGGAAACAATTCTCAGCTTATTTTATGAGGTCATTATAATTCTAATACCAAAGCCTGACAAAAATGCTATTAAAAGGGGCCGGGCACAGTGGCTCACATCTGTAATCCCAGCACTTTGGGAGGCTGAGGTGGGAGGATTGCTTGAGCCCAGGAGTTCGAGACCAGCCTGGGCAACATGGCAAGACTCTGTCTCTAAAAACAAAAACAAAAACAAAAACAAAAACAAAAAACCTCAACAAAAGTATTAGCCAACAGAATCTAACAACATATAAGACACACAGGGAAATGATCAAGACCCAGACATAGAGACACATCATGATCAAGCAGGATTATTTTAAAAATGCAAGGTTGGTTTAACATTTGAAAATCAGCCAGGCACAGTGACTCGCGTCTATAATCCCAGCACTTTTCAAGGCAGAGGCGGGCGGATCACCTGAGGTCAGGAGTTCAAGACCAGCCTGCCAACATGGTGAAACCCCGTCTCTACTAAAAATACAAAACTTAGCTGGGTGTTGGGGAGGCTGAGGCAGGAGAATCACTTCAACCCGGGAAGTGGAAATTACAGTGAGCTGAGATGGCACCACTGCACTCCAACCTGGGGGATAGAGCTAGAGCGAGACTCTGTCTCCAAAAAAAAAAAAAAAGGAAAAAGAAAATCAGTTGATGTAATTCTCCATTTTAATAGAGTAAAAGAGAAAAACCATTTGCTCATTTTAATAGATAAAGAAAACGTATTTGATAAAATTTAATACTTATTATAAAAATTCTCAGCAAACTAAATATAGAAGGGAAATTTCTCAGTCTAACCACCTACAGCTAACATAATGGTGAAAAAAGTTTTTTCTTTCATATAGTGAGGTCTTGT
>NW_012109230.1:186572-195450 GCF_000951045.1 Mandrillus leucophaeus
TGCACCTTGCCCTATAATATTGGTAATCAAGTAGGTAAATAAGTTGGAGAAACATTACCGAAAGTCTGGAATGAAAGCCTGAGGTATAAGTGATATTCTTGTGTGGCTCAGAAATGGACTTAGAAGTCCATCCTTGAAGAGCAGTTCCAGAGGTGCCCTCAGTAAATTCAAGGTTGATGAAATCCAAGACATATAACAAGCCTACTGATTTGGACCCTCTTGGACTAATAAGTCTTCTTTGTGCATTAAAATATTGCATTGTTTCCTTGTAGTTACAATTCACACTCATGCAAGGATGACCAAGCAGCAGGTGTCAGTGAGTGAAAGGGGAGTGGGCTGTGCATCTAGGGCTGCAAGCACAAAGGAGTCCAGTCATGAGGGCCTCACAAATGAAGTGGGCCTAGAGCGAGGCTCTGAATGGAAAGGAGACTTAGACGAGGGGTGAGGAGGCAGGTTGGTGAAGAGGCTGAGGACTCTGAAAAATGTAGACCTGGCCAGGTGTGGTGGCTCACGCCTGTAATCCCAGCACTTTGGGAGGCCGAGGCAGGCAGATCACTTGAGGTCAGGAGTTCGAGACCAGTCTGGCCAACATGGTGAAACCCCGTCTCTACTAAAAATACAAAAATTAGCCAGGCATGGCACTGGGCATCTGTAGTCCCAGCTACTCAGAAGGCTGAGGCAGAAGAATCACGTGAACCCAGGAGGCAGAGGTTGCAGTGAGCTGAGATTGCACCACTGCAGTCTAGCCTGGGTGACAAAAAAAAAAAAAAAGTGGATGTATTCGCCCTCATCACCTCCCTTCCCTTTTCAATAGTACAAATCATGGAGTATTACATTTTATTAAACATAATAATGTCAAACACTGGACAGTAAACAAAACAATCCAAAGTGACTTCATATTTTGCTTTGTGAGATGCCACACAGTTTGAAGGGCAGAAAATGCACCCATTTTCCTCATTTGTTTATTTACTAAAAGCCTGCTCCATCAGAATAAATCTGCATCCATTCCTAGCCAAATCATAGTCAAAGGATGAAAGGAAGAAGAAGAGTCAACGTGAGATCAGGCTGCATAGGCTGTTATGGTTAATCTAGGAAGGCCATAGGCCTCCACCAAGGGGAGAGTATCTAAGTGGTCCCTCAGTGACTGAAAAAGAGTTTGGCAGCTTCCATACAGGACCTCAATTTCCTCTGGAAAATGGGAGTCATAGGAGTGACTATCTAGCTTGTATAAGGAGCCAAGGACACAGAGAGCTCTGAAGGAGATGCTGGATCTCCCATTCCAAGCCTGGGCACCACCTCCACCACCACCCACCTTTAAAAGCCTTCTTGAAACTCACACTGGCTGTTGGCCTACAACAAATGTTAACTATTTCCCAGAGGGACTGGGAGCAGTATGAGTGGTTTGCTACCCTGACTTCTGACAAGAAGCCTGGCCTGGGTTCTAGCCCTGGGACCTGGTCAACTTCTTCCCAGCACAGAGTGGCCTTTAGCCACTTGCTGGTTTTTCTTGTTACTTCCTGTGTCATTGTGGCCCAATTTTATTTCCTTCCTGTATTTATTCCCTTTACAAAGTGACTTTACATCTCCTCTTGTGAAAATGCATGGTCTGTTTTCTCCCTCCTTGAATCTGGTCTGGCCTGGTGACTTGCTTTGATCTGTCCAATGCATTGGAGGTAATGGCATGCTAGTTTTGAGGCCAGGTCTCAAGAGACCTTGTCCACCTTTACTGTCTCTTGGAATCCTGCCATGACCACAACAACAAACCCAGGGAGCCTGCTGGAAGATAAAAGACCATATGAAATAGAGAGGAATTGCCCTGGTTGAGGCCACCATAGACCAGCCAGGCTCTAGCCAACTTCCTTGAGTGAGTCCAGCCAAGATCAGCCAGGCCCAGCCCAATCAGCAGTATACCCACCTAAGCCACAGACTAGTGAGCTCAATACATGGTTGTTATTTTAAGCCACTAAATTTTGGGGTAGTTGTTACAAAGCAATGGACAATTGATACCCTGTGTTAATTTAGTTTCCGTGAATGAGCCATAAGCTTCTTCAGGGCCTGTCAGGTTCTTTTATTTAATTTTTGAACCATGTATGGTTTGAACTTGTATGGTTCATACAATTTTTGAACCATACATGAGACTTAAATGGGGCAGGTCAATTTCTTTGTTTCCTCCATCCCAGCTTCTAGCACTGGGACTGAGCACATATTAGGCATTACATAAAGACTTGTTGATTGCTGGGTGTGATGGCTCATGCTTGTAATCTCAGCACTTTGGGAGGCTGAGGCAGGAGAATTGCTTGAGCCCAGGAGTTTGAGACCAGCCTGGACAACATAGTGAGACTCCCTGGGCAACATAGTGAGACTATCTCTACAAAAAAATAAAAATAAAAAAATGAGGCAGGACGATCGCTTGAGCTTAGAAGGTCAAGTCTGCAATAAGCCATGATCATGACTGCACTCCCACCTGGAAAGCAGAGGAAAACCCTGTCTTAAAAAAGAAAGAAGAAAAAAGAAGGAGAAGGAGAAGAAGAAAAGACTTGCTGATGAATCAGTTATTCACTAGAAACTGTCTTGGTTGATTGGGTGACTTTGAGAATACTGTTTTGCTTCCCTGGATAAATGTATTTGTCTCCTGTTTATATCTCTGTTTATTCTTTCCAAGGACTGGATTAGGTATGAATAAAGATGTCAATCTCCGTGTCGAAACTTTTCCAGAGCATCTCCTGGTGCGATCTGTGAAGACTGAGTCTTATGAAGATTGAGTCATAGGAAGACTTAATCTACTTTATTTTAAATGCAGAAAAATTGTGAAACAAGTCTTGTGAAATATTTTTGGGTTTAATCACAGTTTGTTTAAGTGCTTTTTACCCAGCATGCAAAATAATTCATTCACTTACCACTTTTCTCTGTACTTCTCTTGCAGGGGGAATGTCAGATGTCAGATATTTCAGGATGTAAGACCGAAGTGTGTGGTAGTGGAGGCAGAGGGGTCCCTCAGAGAACAAGGCAGCAAAAAAGTATACACCTTGCAATTTTCATTCATTTGGGTTGTAGGTAACACACAGAAGTGCCCTGGACTCCTAAACACCCTGCACAGTGGTCTAACCTTTGTGATGCTTGGCAATGACAACTGGCTTCTAGGTCCCCAGGAGTACACAGAACCTAGAAGGGAGCTCATGCTCCATGCTATTTCCCACGATGACCCCGGAAGCTTCTCCCCTCTCCTCCACCATCTGAACTTGTGTCTGGTCCAGTTCTGTGCCTGCACAGCAAGATCACCTCTCCTGAATATCTTAATAGTTCCCTTGCAGGTCCAGGTAAGGAAAACCAGGAGCCACTTGTCTTCATGTAGCCCCTCAGGCTTGCCTGTGAAGCTGAGAGGAGATGGGGAAGCTGGCACTCCTGAGACTGTTGAAAGCCCCAGCACAGGAGTAAGAAGTGGCAACTCACTGGCAGTTCTGAAAAGGCTAATTGTTGCTGAACCAGTCGCTCTCTAAGTGTGTATCCAGGAGGGGAAGGGGAGGGGGCAGACAGCAGAGGTCAAGCGGCTGGAGCTGGGAGGGGCCACATACCTGAGGCAGGGCTGCTGCCAAAGCAGTCACAGCTGTCTTGTTTTCTTCTCAGATGTTTTTTTTTTTTTTTTTTTTGAGATGGAGTTTCACTCTTGTTGCCCAGGCTGGAGTGCAATAGTGTGATCTCCGTTCACTACAACCTGCGCCTTCTGGGTTCAAGCGGTTCTCCTGCCTCAGCCTCCTGAGTAGCTAGGATAACAGGTGCGTGCCACCACGCCCAGCTAATTTTTGTATTTTTAGTAGAGATGGGTTTTCCCCATGTTGGCCAGGCTGGTCTCAAACTCCTGACCTCAGGTGATCTGCCCGCCTCAGCCTCCCAAAGTGCTGGGATTACAGGCATGATAATCTAGCCTCAGATGTCTTTTCAAATAGGCAACACACATGCCTCTGTTAACTAGCATCATTCTGGATTCCCCCGTGTTCTTTTTTTTTCCTTAATTTTTAATTTTTAATTTTTTTTTTTTTTTGAGACAGGGTCTTGCTCCTTTACCCAGGTTGGAATGCAGTGGCTGATTTTGGTTCACTGCAACCTCGACCTCCTGGGCTCAAGCAACCCTCCCACCTCAGCCTCCCAAGTAGCTGGGACCACAGGCGCATGCTAATTTTTGTATTAGCATATTTTTTGCTAATATGGCCACACTGGCTAATTTTTGTATTTTTTGTAGATATGCGGTCTTGCTATGTTGCCCAGGCTGGTCTCAAACTCCTGAGCTCAAGTGATCTGTCTGCCTCGGCCTCCTGAAATGCTGGGATTACAGGTGTGAGCCACCGTACCAGCCCACTCTCCCTCCCCATCCTGTTCTTTATGTTCAATATCCATCCCTGCTCCAGTTTTAATTAAGAGAATTCTCTCTAGTTTAGACATAGACAATGGAGCATGAGAAAGCAGGCCAAGGAAGAAGCAAGGATTACAGGATGTTGTGGGAGGGGTGCAGCAGGAGGGAGGGCATAAGGGAGAGAGGTGTGCTGTTGTGGATGGGTGGAGGAAACAAACAAGAATCCTTGAGGTCAGGTCCTCATCTAGCCTCATCTGCTGGGATTCAGAATCCCCACTTACTGCACCTGACTACTGTTTCATGCCTAAACTGATCTCAACAAAATGAGGTCAAAAGGGAAAGCTATTCTCAGATGACTGTAGCCAAAACACAAAGCTACCTGCTAGCAAATCTGGATTAATTTACTTGGGGAGTTCTTGATTAACAGAATGGGGAAATTGCAACAAGTCTGATGGTGAGACAAGTTTCTATGAGATGAATCCCATTTCACCATTGTCTTCCATGACAAAAATTGATGAATGGTGAAGAGTGTTTCTGGCCTTGCAAACAAAAATAATTGCAACAATAATGCTAACAGTGAGATAACATTATTATTATTATTTAGAGACAGGGTCTCACTCTGTTGCCAAAGCTATAGTGCAGTGGCCATATCATAGCTCACCGTAACCTTGAACTCCTGGGCTCAAGCAATCCTCTCGCCTTAGCCTCCTGAGTAGCTGGGACTACAGGCCCATGTCATCATGCCTGGCTAATTAATTTTTTTTTTTTTCTAGAGATGGGGTCTTGCTTTGTTGCCCAGGCTGGTCTCAAACTCCTGGCCTCAAGCAATCCTCCTGCCTCGGTTTCCCAAAGTGCTGGGATGAGAGATGTGAGCCACTGCACCTGGCTGCAGAACTAACATTTTTTAAAAAAGAACTGAATATTCATTGTTCATTAAGTATATTATTCTTTAAATTTTTATTTATTGAAGTAAAATTCACGTTACATAAAATCCACCCTTTTAACCATTTTAAAGTGTACAATTCCATGATTTTTAGTATATTCACAATGTTGTGCAGTCATCAGCACTATTCGATTCCAGAACGTTTTCATCATCTTTCTCCCCTCCCCCCGCAAAACAGGCTCGGCGAAGTGGCTCACACCTCTAATCCCAGCACTTTTGGAGGCCAAGGTAGGCAGAGAGCTTGAGCCCAGGAGTTCAAGACCAACCTGGGCAACATAATGAAACCCCGTCTCTACAAAAAAATACAAAAATTAGTCAGCCATGGTGATACCTGTCTGTAGTCCCAGCTACTCGGGAGGTTGAGGTGGGAGGATCTCTCGAGTCCCAAAGGTCAAGGCTGCAGTGAGCTGAGATCGAGCCACTGCACTCCAGCCTGGGGGACAGAGCGAGACCTTGCTTCAAAAAACAAAACAAAAATCCAACTCAATAACAAAAAGACAAACAATCCAATTTAAAATGAGCAAAGGACTTGATAAACATGTCTCCAAAGAAGACATGGACAAAGAGCACATGAAAAGATGCTTGCCATTAATCATTAAGGAAATGAAGGTGGGGTGCGGTGGCTCACACCTGTAATCCCAGCACTTTGGGAGGCCAAGGTAGGTGGATCATGAGGTCAGGAGTTCGAGTCTAGCCTGGCCAACATGGTCAAACCCCATCTCTACTAAAAATACAAAAATTGGCTGGGTGTGGTGGCGGGCACCTGTAATCCCAGCTACTTGGGAGGCTGAGGCAGGAGAATCGCTTGAACCTGGGAGGTGGAGGTTGCAATGAGTCAAAATCTGGGCGACAGAGTGAGACTCCATCTCAAAAAGAATAAAAAAAAGAAACAAGAAAATGAAAACCACAATGAGATACAACTTCACACCCCTTTGGATAGCTATAATTTTTAAAAATGAAAATAAATGCTGACAAGAATGTGGAGAAAATTGAATCTTCATGCATTGCTGGTAGGAATGTAAAATGATGTAGCCATTGTGGAAAACACTGGGCAGTTCCTCAAAAAGTTAAACTTGGAATTACCATATGACCCAGCAATTTCACTTCTAGGTATATACCAAGAGAATGGAAAGCATACGTTCAAAGAAAATTTTGTACACAAATGTTCATAGCAGCACAGTTTACAGTAGGCAAAGATGAAAACAACTTAAATGTCCATCAACAGATGAATGGATAAACATAGAGACAGAAAGTAAAGTAGTGGTTCCCAGGATCTAAGGGGAAGGGAAACAGGAAGTGACTGCTTAATGGGATCTCTATAGATTTGCCTATTCTGAATGTCTTATATAAATGGAATCATACAATATGTGGCCTTTTGTGACTGACTTCTTTCAGTTAGCATAATGTTTTCAAGGTTCATCCATGTTTTGCCATGTAACAGTACTTCATTCCTTTCTATTTTTTAATTTTATTTCAAGACTGAGTCTTGCTCTATCACCCAGGCTGGAGTGCAGTCGTGCGATTTTGGCTCACTGCAACCTCCACCTTGGGGGTTCAAGTGATTCTCCTGCTTCGGCCCCTGAGTAGCTGGGACTATGGGCATGCACCATCATGCCCAGCTAATTTTTGTATTTTTAGTAGAGATGGGGTTTTGCCATGTTGACAAGGCTGGTCTCGAACTCCTGACCTCAGGCAATCTACCCGCCTCAGCCTCCCAAGAGCCACAGTACCCAGCCTCATTCCTTTTTATGACTGAATAATTTCATTATATGGTGAGACCACATTTTGTATACACATTCATGTATACGTTTTTATTTGAATACTTGTTTTCAATTCTCTTAGATGTATGCTTAGAAGTGGAATTGCTGGGTCACATGATAATTCTACATTTAACTTATTGAGGAACTCTCGACCCATTTTCTATAGTGGCTGTCCCATTTTCCATTTCCACCAGCAATATACAAGGGTTCCAATTTCTCCACATTTTTGCCAACATTTATTTTCCTTTTTAAAAATTATAGCCATCCTAATGGGTGTGAAGTAGCATCTCATTGTTTTGGGATTTTTTTTTTTTTGGCTGTGTTTCATTTTAGAGATTGGGTTCCCTCTGTCACCCAGGCTGGAGTGCAGTGGCATGAACATAGCTCACTGCAGCCTCGAACTCTTGGGGTTCAAGGGATCATCCTGCCTCAGCCTCCCAAGTAAGTGGGCCTATAGGCGTACATCACCGCACAGGATAAATTTTTTTTTTTTTTAAAGACAGAGTCTTACTCTGTTGCCCAGGCTGGAGAGCAGCGGCGCCATCTCGGCTCACTGTAATCTCTGCCTTCCAGGTTCAAGCGATTCTCGTGCCTCAGCCTCCCAGTAGCTGGGACTACAGGCACACGCCACCATGCCCAACAAATTTTTGTTTTAGTAGGCACGGAGTTTCACCATGTTGGCCAGGCTGGTCTTCAACTCCTAACCTCAAGTGATCTGCCTGCCTCAGCCTCCCGAAGTGCTGGGATTACAGGAGTGAGCCACTGCACCTGACCCACAGGCCAATTTTTTAAATTTTTGTAGAGACAGGGTATCACTTTGTTGCCCAGGTTGGCCTTGAACTTCTGGCTTTAAGCCATCCTCCTGCCTCATTCTCCCTAAGTGCTGGGATTACAAGCACGAACCATAGTGCCTGGCCTCATTGTGGTTTTCATTTTCATTTCCCTAATGACTACTGATGTTGAGTGTCATTTTATGTACTTGTTAGCCATTCATGCATCTTCTTTGGAGACATGTCTGTTAAGTACTTTGCTCATTTTAAGACTGAGTTGTTTATCTTTTTGTTGTTGAGAGTTCTTTTTTGTTATTTCTTGTTTTTATTTCTTTAAACCCTTTATTGACCAAGAGAAAGTTCTTTACATATTCTGAATACCAGACCGTTATCAGATATATTATTTGTAAATATTTTCTACTATTCTGTAGGTTGTCTTTTCACTTTCTTGATATATCTCTTAATGAACAAAAGTTTTTAATTTTGATGAAGTACAGTTTTTTTTTATTGCTTTGTTTGTGCTTTTGGTGTCATATTTAAGAAACTGTTGCCTAAAAGGTTATTATTCTTTTTAATCCTAACCTTTGTTTAGCACTTTATAGTCTGGGGTCTGCTTTCATGTATGTACATTACTTCATTTATAAAGTGACATTTGAGAATGTAAGAGACTTAAATCTTTGAGATAAAATAAAACAAAAATGATCTTAAGTGTAACAAAGAATGCTTGCCTAGCCTCAAAACCTATGCCATATAAGTAGGGCGACTATAAAAAGTTATCACTTTTTTTTTTTTTTTTGAGATGGAGTCTCGCTCTGTCGCCTAGGCTGGAGTGCAGTAGCGCGATCTCGGCTCACTGCAACCTCCGCCCCTCCAGGTTTAAGCAATTCTCTGCCTTAGCCTCCAGACTAGGTGGGATTACAGGTGCATGCCACCACACCTGGCTAATTGTTTTGTATTTTTAGTGGAGACGGGGTTTCACCATCTTGGCCAGGCTGGTCTTGAACTCCTGACCTCGTGATCCACCCGCCTCGGCCTCCCAAAGTGCTGGGATTATAGG
>NW_012109230.1:197430-198850 GCF_000951045.1 Mandrillus leucophaeus
AAAAGAAAAGAAAAGAAATTATCATTAGTGGCACACAGATTTAAATATATTTGATCCATTTCTATTGCCCTTATTTATGCTCAAATTGTCCTACTTTTGACCAGCGAAGGCCTCTTCAAGTTGACGTCCAAGTTCTTTTAACGAAAATCTTGTAGTGTGATGGTTTCTTTGCTGTCTTATATGACAAGATGTTCCAGGCATGTGATGTATATTTCTTGTCCCAACTTGTATTCAGTTTTAATATACTATTGCTGGTGACTGTAGAAAAGACAAGGTATCTGGAAAATGTTATAGCATGACCCATGTGTCCCTAATTCTGTATGATGTTGATCTTTAATTTGAATTTGTTGTATAATTAACAAACACATCAAGTTCTAGATTCTGTTGCGAAAACATCCTCTTGTGTAAAACTAGATATGCATTAGTGTGGGAGTGATGAGAGCCCAGGGAAAAAGGTGGGGAAGAAAAGAATCAAATTAGACATTGGAACAATGAACCTCCAGATTTTCATGTGTGAATGAG
The DNA here is from genome assembly GCF_000951045.1 of Mandrillus leucophaeus. Taxonomy (NCBI): domain Eukaryota; kingdom Metazoa; phylum Chordata; class Mammalia; order Primates; family Cercopithecidae; genus Mandrillus; species Mandrillus leucophaeus. The sequence goes on from NW_012109230.1 coordinate 197,953, forward strand.
GCACGGGGTGGTGTTGAGAGTCTTCGGGAGGGAATGGTGGCGATATGATGCTTTCCCTTGTAATGTTAAGCAAAGAGTTTGGTGCAGCTCCAAAAGTGTGGTCTTCTGCTTCTGGCCACAAGCATCTGAATTCTCTGAGGAGCTAGCTCTTTTTTTTTCTTTTTCTTTCTTTCTTTTTTTTTTTAAGACAGGGTCTTACTCTGTTGCCCAGGCTGGAGTGCAGTGGCACGATCTCGCCTCACTGCAACCTCTGCCTCCTAGGCTAAAGTTATCCTCCTGCCTCAGCCCCCCAAGTAGCTGGGACTACAGGTGTGAGCCCCCACACCCAGGTAATCTGAAGAGCTTTTAAAAATACACATCCCTGGCTTGTACCCTAGACTAGGTGAATCAGAGTCTCTGGAAGAAAGGCCTGAAGTGGTAGGAGCCTAATCTACTGAGGTTTTATTAAAGCCTAACCCTGCTGGGGAAAGAAAAATACCAAACTTTAGCCTCTTTAGCCATCCTGTCCCACCTAAGGTGAAGAGAAAACTAAGAAACCCGGGTAAAGTTAATATATATGCTTGTGTATAAGTGGAAAGAATGACAACAATGATAGCAGGGATGAGATGGAAGAATTAGGAATATTTTGTTATTATAAGGTACTTGCAATGTCCATGAGGTAGTGTAGTGTTATTTGAATGTGCAATTGGATTATTTGAAAATGTAAATTGCATATTTGCAAATTCTTGGGCAACCACTAAAACAAAACAAAACAAAGACAAAAGAATAACTGGTATGTTAATAAAGGTGAGAAAAGAGAATCATATAAAATTCTCAATTAAAACCCCAAAAGGTGTCCGGGTGTGGTGGCTCACACCTGTAATCCCAGCAATTTGGGAGGCTGAGGCAGGTGGATCAC
>NW_012109230.1:200820-202156 GCF_000951045.1 Mandrillus leucophaeus
GAACATATGTTTCCCCTACATATATGCAATAGAGACCTGAGTTCTAATGTTAGCTTCAGCATTAACTTGCTAAGCCTTCAGCTATACATATGGGGTGAAGTAGATACTTTTTTTTTTTTTTTTTGAGATGGAGTCTCGCTCCATCACCCAGGCTGGAGTGAAGTGGCATAATCTCAGTTCACTGCAACCTCTGCCTTCCAGGTTCAAGTGATTCCCCCGTCTCAGCCTCCCAAGTAACTGTAAGTAAGCCCGTCTCTACCAAAAAATACAAAAATTAGCCAGGCATGATGGCGTGTGCCTGTAGTCCCAGCGACTTGGGAGGTTGAGATGGGAGAATTGCTTGAACCTGGGAGGCAGAGGTTGCAGTGAGCCGAGATCCAGCCACTGCACTGCAGCCTGGGCAAGACCGTGAGACTCGGCTGGGCGTGGTGGCTCACGCCTATAATCCCAGCCTTATGGGAGGCTGAGGCAGGTGGATCACCTGAGGTCAGGAGTTCGAGCCCACCCTGGCCATCATGGTGAAACCCCGTCTCTACCAAAAATACAAAAAATTAACTGGGTGTGGTGGCAGGTGCCTGTAGTCCCAGCTACTCAGGAGGCCGAGGCAGGATAATTGATTGAAGCTGGGAGGTGGATGTTGCAGTGAGACGAGATTGTGCCATTGTACTCCATCCTGGGGAACAAGAGTGAGACTCCATCTCAAAAAAAACAAAACAAAACAAAAAAACCCCACGAAAATAAATAGAAATATACAGTATATTGTCTTTCACTTGGTGTAATGCATTTGAAATTATCCATGTTGTTGTATACATTCATAATTTTTTCATTTTTAGTGCCATTGTATGGATGTATCACAGATTATCCACTCCCCAATTGTGGGATATTTACGTTGTTTCCAATTTTTGGTAATTATTAATAAAGCTGCTATATACATTCACGTATAGGTTTTTATGTGAACATCGGTTTTAATTTCACTTGAATAAACAACTAGGATTATTTGGACTAGGGTATATGGTTAAGTTGGGATTGTTGGGTATATGGTTAAGTATATGTTTCCAATTAAGTTTCTTGAAATTATCAGGCCGGGTGCAGTGGCTCACACCTGTAATTCCAGCACTTTGGGAGGCCGAGGCGAGTAGATCACCTGAGGTCGGGAGTTCAAGATCAGCCTGAACAACATGGAGAAACCCTGTCTCTACTAAAAATACAAAATTAGCTGGTGTGGTGGCGCAATACCATAATCCCAGCTACTTGGTAGGCTGAGGCAGGAGAATCGCTTAAACCCAGGAGGCGGAGGTTGCAGTGAGCCAAGATTGCACCATTGCACTCCAGCCTG
>NW_012109230.1:204506-205414 GCF_000951045.1 Mandrillus leucophaeus
TGTAATCCCAGCAATTTGGGAGGCTGAGGCAGGTGGATCACCGGAGGTCAGGAGTTCAAGATCAGCCTGGCCAACATGGTGAATCCCCATCTCTATGAAAAACACAAACATTAGCCGGGTGTGGTGGCGCATTCCTGTAGTCCCAGCTGCTTGGGAGGCTGAGGCAGGAGAATTGCTTGAACCAGGGAGGCAGAGGTTGCAGTGAGCCAAGACGGCACCACTGCACTCCAGCCTGGGGGACAAGAGCAAGACTCCATCACACACACACACACACACACACACACACACACACCCCAAAGGCAGAAAATGTATAGAAAACAAATACAGATAAAAAATAAGGGTAACAAATAGAAAACAGTAACAAGGCCAGGTGCCATGGCTCACACCTCAATTCCAATACTTTCGGAGGCTGAGGCAGGAGGATCACTTAACACCAAGAATTGAAGAGCAGCCTGGACAACATAGTGAGACTCTGTCGCTACAAAACAAACAAACAAATAAAAAAGCTTAGCAGGCAGGGCGCAGTGGCTCACGCCTGTAATCCCAGCACTTTGGGAGGCCGAGGTGGGCAGATAACGAGGTCAGGAGATCGAGACCATCCTGGCTAACACGGTGAAACCCCGTCTCTACTAAAAATATAAAAAAAATTAGCCGGGCATGGTGGTGGGTGCCTGTAGTCCCAGCTACTCTGGGGGCTGAGGCAGGAGACTGGCGGGTGAACCCAGGAGGAGGAGCTTGCAGTGAGCCGAGATCTCACCACTGCACTCCAGCCTGGACGACAGAGTGAGACTCCATCTCAAAAAAAAAAAAAAAAAAAGAAAAGAAAAGAAATTATCATTAGTGGCACACAGATTTAAATATATTTGATCCATTTCTATTGCCCTTATTTATGCTCAAATTGTCCTACT
>NW_012109230.1:206317-211240 GCF_000951045.1 Mandrillus leucophaeus
AAAAAAAAAAAAAAAAAAAAAAAGGTTATCAGGGTATAAATCTACACAGCAAAACATATACAAGAGCTATATGAGTAATATTACAAAACTCTGATCAAAGATATCAAAGAATTATATAAATTGAGAAATATTTCATGTTCACAGATAGGAAGACAATACAGTTAAAATGTCTGTTCTTCCAAACCTGATCTATAGATTCAACGCAATCCCAATCCAAGTATCAGCATGTCATTTTTGTGGATGTCGACAAACTGATTGTAGAATTGATATGGAGAGACAAAAGACCCAGAAGAGCCAACTCACTATTAAAGGAGAACAAAGTTGGAGGACTGATACTAGCCAAATTCAAGACTTACTATAAGCTACAGTAATAACGACAACGTGATACCGGTGAAAGAATAAACAATCCAGAAGTAGACTCATAAATATAGCCAACTGATCTTTGACAGAGGAGTTAAAGCAATACAATGGAGCAAAGATAGGTTTTTCAACAAATTATGCTGAATAACTGAACTTTCACACACATAAAAATGTATCAGGTCGGGCATGGTAGCTCATGCCTGTAATCCCACCACTTTGGAAGGCCGAGGCGGGTGGATCACTTGAGGTCAGGAGTTTCTTTGGAAGGCCGAGGCGGGTGGATCACTTGAGGTCAGCAGTTTGAGACCAGCCTGGCCAACACAGTGAAACCCTGTCTCTACTAAAAATACAAAAATTAGCCAGGCATGGTGGTGGGTGCCTGTAATCTCAGCTTCTCGGGAGGCTGAGATAGGAGAACCGCTTGAACCCAGGAGACGGACGTTGCAGTGAGCTGGGATTGTGCCACTGTACTCCAGTCTCTGTGACAGAGTGAGACTCTCAAAAAAAAAAAAGACATTGCACCTTCTACATGGATTGTAGACCTAAATTGAAAATGAACACTATAAAACTCCTGGAAGACAACATAGGAGAAAACTTAACTGATCTTGGGAATGGCAATGACTTTTTAGGGCAATATCAATAGCATAATCTGTGAAAAATATAATTCATAAGCTGGACTTCATTAAAATTTAAAACTTCTGCTCTTCAAAAGAATGAGAAGACAAGCCACAGACTAGGAGAAAATATTATAAAAGACATATCTGATAAAGGACTGTTATCTACAATATACCTAGAACTCTTAAATCGCAACAGGAAAATAACACAATGTAAAAATGGGCAAAATACCTGAACAAACACTTCATCAAAGAAGATATACACATGGCAAGTAAGTATATGAAAAGATGTTCAATAGCATATGTCATTAGGGCATTGCATGTAAAACAATAAGATACTACTACACACTTATTTGAACGGCCAAAATCCAAAATACTGACACCACAAAATGCTGACAAGGATGTGGAGCACAGAAACCATCATTCACTGCCGGTGGGAATGCAAAAAATGATGCAGCCACTTTGAAAAACGGTTTGGTAGTTTCTCACAAAACTAAATATACCATCCAATCCAGCAGTTGCACTCCTTGGGATTTACTCAGATGAATTGAAAACTCATGTCTACACAAAAATCTGCACATGATGTAAAGGGGCTTTATTCATAATTGCCCAAACTTGGAAGCCACCAAGATGTCTTTCAGCAGGTGAATGGATAAGTCGCAGCACATCCAGATGATGGAATATTATTATTCAGCACAAAAAAGAAATGAGCTATCAAGCCATGAAGAGACATGGAAGAACTTTAAAAGCATATTACTAAGTGAAAGAAGCCGAGTGAAAAGGCTGCATACTGTATGATTCCAACTATATGCGACTCTGGAAAAGGCAAAACTATGGAGACAGTAAAAGGAGCAGTGGTTGCCAGTGGTCAGGGGACTGAGAAGGATGAATAGGCAGAGGACAGAGGATTTTCAGGCAGTGAAACTATCGTGGATGATACCATAATGGTGGATACATGTCATTATATATTTGTCAAAACCCACAGAATGTGCAACACCGAAAGAAAATGCTATTGTAAACTATGGACTCTGGGTGATAATGATGTGTCAAAGTAGGGTCATCAATTGTTACCAAATGTACCACTGTAGCACAAGATGTCCATAAGGGGACAAGTTGTGTGTGTGTGTGCCTATGTGTACAGGGGATATATGGGAACTCTCTACTTTCTGTTCAATTTTGCCCTGAACCAAAAACTGCTCTAGAAGTGTTGGTTAATAACAGTAAAAGACAAAGACCCCTTCTGACCTAGGGAATCTCTGGTGATGGATGGGGAGGGCGAAGTAGTCCCCTAGAAAGTGGAAATTTTACAGAGTTCTTCAACTGATTTTGTAGAGCTAGGTTTGGAACTGCTACCCTACTCTATGCTACTCGCCCAAGTAGTGGTTCCCAAACCAGGGGTCAGGCTTCAAGGCTGTGCAATATTCCTCATTACACTGTCTTGGCCCCAAACATATGCTTTCCCCTCTCCCCACAAATCAAGACTCTAAAATGCCAAGGGTAGAAGAGCAGTACTTTCCCGTGTACTGAATATGGGGGAAGGGAGAGCAGTCAAGCATGGACTGGCTATTCTAAGCCCCAAATGGGCTGAAGCTGATAACGCTTTGAAGATCGACCACGGCAGGAATATCTTGTTTTCTTTAATCCATCAGGGGGTTGTCCCACTTATTGAGTCCCACAGCTGCGGTATAGCACGGAGGGGGCCTCCCTGAAAGTCCTCCGCTCCAGCTCTGCGATTCGCGCTGGGGGAACAGGAGGGGAAGCGGGCGCTTTGCATCGAGCCTGCAACACGGGGCCCGGGCATCGAGGCCGAGGAGTCGTGGGTAGAGCCCCGATTTCAGCAAAGATGGCATAGGACGTAAGTAAGCGTGGAAAGCAAAATGGCTACCCAAGCGCAATTCTGTAAGGCCGAAGGGACGTTCTTCCAACCTCTTAAATTTCCCGGGCGCCACGCCCCTCAGTTGCTTGCCCTTGATTCCAAGGTGTCGCGCCGGAAGTGACCTCACGGCGGTGGCGTGGAGACGTGAGGGCGCTTCCGGCGGCGGCGGCGGCGGCGGTGACGGCCGAAGCTGTAGGGGTGGGCGTGGAGAGAGTTCTTCTGTGGGTCCTCTGGTATTGCGTGGTCGGCTTGGTGTGGTGTGCGGAGGAGCTCCAGGCCCGTCGGGGCGGAGGTGGGAGCGAAGGGAAGAGGCTGCTGGTGTGTGGACGCTCGTGGGAGGGGGATGCCGGACTTGCTTTAGGCTTCGGAGTTCCAGGCCTCATAGACCTTTATAGAGGAAGGCAGGCAAGAGCTGGGGGCTTCATCGGGTTCGCAGGGGGCCAGGTACTATGGGCGGCCGCAGGAGTTTGGTTTGAGGTGGGAGGCTGAGGACTGCAGGATTCTAAATAGTACGGGGATTGTGTGAGGCGTGAGGCATTAGCTGCTTGGGCCCTTAGTCCAGCCTTGTTGGTGGCTGCTGTAGTTCATTGGCTCACTCATTTCTTCATGCCTCAGTTTCCCTTTGCATAATGAGATATGGTGGCAGAGAAGAACGCCAGTGCCACATCCATGACTAATAGCTTGAGGACAGAGGGGAACTGGAGGGTAGAAAAAGAGGATGCCTGAGAAATTTATACTTACCAGGTCACATCTTCTGAATCCCAGGAAGTTATCCCTGGATTCATTTCTGCCTTTGGTGCAAGTCTGTGGTTCTTATCAGTACTCTTTGTGTGATATTGATTGTATTTATCAATACTTGACTTGTTGAGTGGCTAAAGTGTTTTGGTTTGTGGGAGGCATAGCCCTTGTTGGCTTGGTCAATTGATTTTCAATTAATCTCCCAATAGCAATTGCTTCGCCTAACTCTGCAATTGGGATATTAGTTGAAAATCAACTGACCAAGCCAACAATCTTCTCCTCTGGTTACAGATAAGGAACTCACGACCCAGAGTGGTTTTTCTTTTCTTCCCTAGCCACAGACCAAACCGATTTCAGTCTGCTGTCTCAAATACAGGTCTTCACCCCACCAAAACAGAAATGGCTGTCTCCAAGCAGTTTAGTATTTCAGCTGGACACCCAGATGGATCCTAATCTTTTTTTTTTTTTTTTAATGAATGGCAGATTAGGTGTACTGAGCACAAAATTCTCTTAGCTGGTTTCTCTGTATGATGTAAAAATGGTTGTAAAGACATGACTTTTTGTTTATTACCAAATTCTTGGTAGAGCTTCCTTGGCATAGGGTTATGGGGCTAGAAAAGTGTCTCAAAATTTTTGACCTGTGACCTGCAGTTAGATATATTTTACATCATGACATTACTCATTGTGCCCCTGCACACTCAGTGTCTACACACACACACAGCCCCACCCACCGATGAAAAGTTTACTTACCCTTTCTACAGAAGATGCATTCTAAGAAAAAATTGGTTGCAACGCACTAAATTGTGTCTGAGCCCTAATAGGTCGTGAGGTATAGTTTGAAAAATATTAAGGGCGGGCACTGTGGCTCACGCCAGTAATCCCAGCACTTTGGGAGACTGAGGCGGGTGGATCACCTGAGGTCAGGAGTTGGAGACCAGTCTGGCCAACATGGTGAAACCCTGTCTCTACTAAAAATATAAAACTTAGCTGAGTGTGATGGTGAGTACCTGTAATCCCAGCTACTTGGGAGGCTGAGGCAGGAGAAACTCTTGAATCCAGGAGGCAGAGGTTGCAGTGAGCCAAGATAGTGCTATTGCACTCCAGCCTGGGCAACAAGAGCTAAACTCTGTCTCAAAAAAAGAAAAGAGAAGAAAAATATTAGACTAGGGCCAAGTGCAGTGGTGGGAGGATTGCTTAAGGCCAGCCTGGGCAACATAGCAAGACTCTGTCTCTAAGAAAAACAACATTAGAAAATGCTTAAAATCTTTGCCATTTGTGAGATTCTGTAATTAATACAGTATCATTTTTCTTTCTTTCCTTTTTTTTTTTTTTTTT
>NW_012109230.1:211972-213581 GCF_000951045.1 Mandrillus leucophaeus
GAGGAATTTGCCAGATTGTGGTAGAATTAGATGGAGTCATGAGTTTGAGCATCTGTGTATGGAGATTTGATTTGTGAGCACTACTTGCAGCTGGAATTCTGGTGATCTGAACTGGGGTTTCATCACTTTATACAATTCATGTATTTGAAACCTTATCTAGAAGGTTTGCTTATTGGATTTGGTGCCTTTATGAAGTAAAGAAAGAGTCATTTGGTTGATGATTGCCAGAATGGGAAGAGATCTCAATATATTTACTCAGTGCTGTTTAATGAAATGGAAGAAGCTTGTATAAATGTTGAGAAATTGTGCTTGGGTCCAAAAAAAAAAATCAACTATACCTATTGGGGGAGGGTGGAGATGTAACCTCACAGGAGTTCCTGTAATAAAAAGATTTGGTGTTTTAATCACCAGTCAGTGGTGTGGTTAAGAAGGCTGTGAGAAGAACTGATGTGACCTGCATTAGTATATTGTATTAGGAAAATACAAAATGTAGAATGAGAAAGGTTGCATCACTGGTAGGCTTGTACCTGGAATATTAGGTTTGGATCTAGATGTGCTAAGAGTAAATTTATGAGCAGAAGTCAAAAGTCTGAAGATATGGTGGTGTTGCTTTAGCATGAGTGATTGTTTTTCTCCTTGTCATTTCAGACTTTCAGGTATAGGCCGGGTTATTGGTCTTAAAACTTCTTCTTGAGAATGTCTGAAAGACTGAGGAATCTGTTAGATCTTATATACTTCTAAGTTGGCACCTGAAACTTTTCATCGTAGATTTAAATAGTGTAAGTATTTAATTTTAAATAGTTTAGGATGTAATTTCTGACAAGTAAATATTGACTTCTTAAAAATAAATATAAAATTACCTAAATACAGTATCAATTTGATGTTTTAAAAACATACAACTAAACTTTTGAAACAGACTAAGAAATATATAACATAGCTTGTTACATTACTTGATTTTCAGACTTTAAGCCCATCTTGCATTTGTGAAATGAACCCTACTTAGTCATGTATCTACTACTTTTTACATGTAAATGGATTCAATTTGCTAACATTTTGTTAAGAATTTTTGTGACTATGTTCATGATGGATTTTGGTCTGAGGTTTCCTTTTTTTTATGTCATCTTTGGCCTTAGTAGCAGAGTAATTATGACCTCATAAAATGAATTGAGAAGTGTTCCTTCCTCCTCTGTTTTCTGAAAGAGTTTGTGTAGGATTGGTATTATTTCTTACATGTTTCATAGAATTTACCAGTGAAGTCCTATGGCCCTGGGTTTTTCTCTCTGGGAAGATTTTACTAATTCAATTTCGTAATACAGTTAGTTGAGTTAGTTTTGGTCATTTTTATCATTTTGGGAGTTTGTCCATTACGTATTTTTCCTTTTTCTTTTTGAACTTGTATCCATTCCACTTTTCCCACAGAATTTTATCCTAAAGCAAAAGTCAACTTGCTGCGAAAGACCAGATGAAAGACTTTATGAGCCAAGTGGTTTCTGTGATTACTGCTCAACTATCACTATAGTGAGAAAACAGCCATAGACAATATATGGCCGGGCGCAGTGGCTCACGCCTGTAATCCCAGCGCTTTGGGAGGCCAAGGCAGGTGGATCTC
>NW_012109230.1:215155-217673 GCF_000951045.1 Mandrillus leucophaeus
AAAAAAAAAAAAAAAAAAAAAAAAGTGAACCAGGGTCTGTGATACCTGATTTCATTTTTTTCTTTTTCTTTCTTTTTTTATTTTTGGAGACAGGGTCTTGCTCTGCCACCCAGGCTGGAGTGCAGTGGTGCAATCTTGGCTCACTGCAACCTCCGCCTCTCACCACTTCTGACTAATTTTTTGTATTTTTTTCTAGAGACAGGGTTTTGCCATGTTGCCCAGGCTGGCTTTGAACTCCTAGGCTCAAGCGGTCAGCCCTCCTTGGCCTCCCAAAGTGCTAGGATTGCAACCACCTGAGGCGTGAGCCACCACACCCAACGTGATTTCAGAATTTTATTCTCTTTTCACCATGCTGCCTTTTATGGAAGATATGGGTTTAGTACTAGGATTGTGCTGGATTTCTTTTTCTGAGGCGAGGTGGGGATGGGGGTGGAAACAGTCTTGGTATGTTGCCCAGGCTGCTCTGAAACTCCTGGCCTCAAGTGATCCTGTTGCCTCAGCCTCCCAAAGTGCTGGGATGTAGGGCCTGAGCCATCATGCTTGGTTGCATATTTTCTTTTAAGATCTCTGCCATTCCCAAGATTTTGATTCAACAAACACCTTTCCTGTTGTGTGGAACAATTCCTAGTTTTTCAGAAATCTGTAACTAACACTCACTCATCCACAGCTGTTAATTATAATTGTTTTTAGCAGACCAAGGGTTGTTCGTTGGATCTGAATGCTGTGAGTTGTCTGATGTGGCACAGAGATGAAGTAGCTAGATTTGTAATTGGCAACTTGTTTATTTGTAATTTATAGATCACTTGGGCAGCTGCCTCAGTAATATAATAGATGGAAGAGTGTTTAGCACTACCTGACTTTGTTATCCAAAGGCTTATCAGAGTAATGATAAACTCCCATTACTTATCTGGCATTCAGTAGTCTGGAAATCCTGATAGTTCAGCATTTGAGCAAAATAATCCCATGATTAAAAGTAATATGGAAAATCCTGATTATGTAACATTTGTGGCTCCCTTCCTAGCTACACAGATTGTTACGACAGATTTTAATAACAAGGTGGTAAAGTAAGTGTTGGTTAGCTAGCTGCACTAACATTGCATTTTTTTGAAATATTTAACATTGTTGAATACTATACAGAAGAATTCTTTTTAGAAGTGGAATTGTTTGAAGGATTTATTGTCACGAATAGGCTTTACAGGGAAGATGTATTTTTTTTTTATTGTATGCCAAATCCTGTCAGCAAACTTACACAAGAAGTAGCAATGTATTAATGAGATGAAGGATATTCCAAAGTAGCTAGATTTGTAATTGGCAACTTGTTTATTTGTATAAGAACAAAGTGATAAATGAATTAAAGTGTTCTTGCCTGGAGGTGTTTAAGAAATGGAGGCAGAAGGAAGACAAATAAGACTAAATGAACTTTGGTAGCAAGTTCTTGACTGAATAGTAAATCACAACATTTCTGAATTCAGTCGTCATTACAATTTTAGGAATAATTTATTGGGAGAAAAACAGTATCAATGAAGCAAGAGTACATAAGAAGTATGTTTAAGAAAATATCAAAACCATTGCACCCCACCAGAATAAGTTAAAGAGAACCATAGTACCAAGTTTTGGCAAGATGAGCAAAAGAAACTGACATATGGTGGGTTGTGTAAATGTAGATGTAATATAAAATGGTACAACCACTTTGGAAAACTGGCAGTTCCTAATAAAGTCATAAGTATAATATGCTGTGTTATATGCCCAGTAGAAATGGATGCATTTATCCATCGCAAAAATATACTGTATGCAGTATAAGAATATTATTCATAATAAGTCAGAACTAGAAATAACCCAACTGTGTATCAGCAGTAGAATGGATAAATACATTGAGGCATACTTACAGAAAGCAGCACAGCCATGAAAAATAACGCACTTCTGATACATGCAACAATGGGGATGAATCTCACAAAGGTACTTTTTTTTTTTTTTTGAGACGTCTCACTCTGTCACCCATACTGGAGTGCAGTAGCAGGATCTTGGCTCACTGCAACCTCTGTCTCCCCAGTTCAAGCGATTCTTGTGCCTCTGCCTCCTAAGTAGCTGGGATTACAGGCATGTGTCACCACGCCTAGCTAATTTTTTGTATTTTTAGTAGAGACAGGGTTTTGCCCTGTTGGCTAGATTGGTCTTGAACTCTTGACCTCAAGTGATCCACCCTCCCTGACCTCCCAAAGTGCTGGGATTACAGGTGTGAGCCACTGTGCCTAGCCTCACAGATGTACTTTTGAGCAACAGAAGACAAACACTCTAAAAGAGAACCTTTATGATTCTGTTTATATGAAGCTCAAAATTAGGCTCAAATAATCTTTCATGATAGATGTCAGAATAATAACTACCTGTAGGAGGACACAATGGAGCCTTTTGAGGTGTTGGAAATTGTCTGCCTTGTTTTGAGTGGTGGTCAAGTGTGAATTGATATGTAAAATTTCATGGAGGTGTACACTTAAAATATGTAGACTGACTTACTGTATAT
>NW_012109230.1:218493-221691 GCF_000951045.1 Mandrillus leucophaeus
AGATCACCTGAGGTCAGGGGTCCGAGACCAGTCTGGCCAACATGGCAAAACCCTATCTCTACTAAAAATACAAAAATTACCTGGGCGTGGTGGCGGGCGCCTATAGTCCCAGCTACTCAGGAGGCTGAGGCAGGAGAATCGCTTGAACCTGGGAGGCGGAAGTTGCAGTGAGCCAAGATTGTGCCACTGCACTCCAGCCTGGGTGACAGAGCAAGCCTCCGTCTCATTATATAATAAAATGTAACAAAAAGAAAAAAAGCCTTGGATGAGCCTGCTAATTTATTGTTCTTTTAATCTTTGGTTCTGTCTGCATAGTTTTATGATATTTGCTCGGTTAGATCACTAGAGAACTATCTAGAGTTTGATTAATCTCTAGAGCTGGACTCTTTAAGACTTTGTGTTTCTGAAGGGGCATACCTTTTTTTTTTTTTGAGACAGGGTCTTGCTGTGTTGCCCAGGCTGGTCTTGAACTCCTGGACACAGGTGATCCTCCTGCCTTGGCTTCCCCAACTCCTGGAATTAAAACTGTGAGCTACCATGCCCAGCCGGGAGTGCTTTATTTTTATTTATTTTTTATTTTTTTCTAGACGCAGTCTTGCTCTGTTGCCCTGGCTGGAGTGCAGTGGTGTGGTCTCAGCTCACTGCAGCCTCCACCTCTTGGGTTCAAGCGGTTCTCCTGCCTCAGCCTCCCGAGTAGCTGGGATTACAGGTGCATGCCACCATGACTGGCTAATTTTTGTATTTTTAGTAGAGATGGGGTTTCACCATGTCAGCCAGGCTGGTCTCAAACTCCTGACCTCGTGATCCACCCACCTCAGCCTCTGAAAGTGCTGGAATTATAGGCATGAGCCACTGCGGCTGGCCCAGAGGAGTGCTTTATATGCTTTTTTGCCCTTTTCCCTTCATTTATTTATTTATTTTGAGACAAAGTCTTGCTCTTGTTACCCAGGCTGGAGTGCAGTGGCGCAATTTTGGCTCACTGTATCCTCCACCTCTTGGGTGCAAGTGGTTTTCCCACCTCAGCCTCCTGAGTAGCTGGAATTACAGGCACCTACCACCACACCCGGCTAATTTTTGTATTTTTAGTAGAAATGGGGTTTCACCATGTTGGCCAGGCTGGTCTCGAATTCCTCACCTCAGGTGATCCACCCACCTCGGCCTCCGAAAGTGCTAGAATTATAGGCATGAGCCACCGCGCCTGGCCTATTTAATTTTTTTTGAGATGGAGTCTCGTTCTTGTTGCCCAGGCTGGAGTACAATGGCGTGATCTCAGCTCACTGCAACCTTCGCCTCCCAATTTCAAGTGATTCCCCTGCCTCAGCCTCCCAAGTAGGTGGGATTACAGGAATGCGCCACCATGCCCAGCTAATTTTTTTTTTTGAGACTGAGTCTCATTCTTGTTGCCCAGGCTGGAGTGCAATGGCACGATCTCAGCCCACTGCATCCTCCGCCTCCTGGGTTCAAGCGATTCTCCTGCTTCAGCCTCCTGAGTAGCTGGGATTACAGGTACACGCCACCACAGTTGGCTAATTTTTGTATTTTTAGTAGAGACGGGGTTTCACCTCTTTGGTCAGGCTGGTCTTGAACTCCTGACCTTGTGATCTGCCCGCCTCAGCCCTCTAAAGTGCTGGGATTACAGGCGTGAGCCACTGTGCCCAGCCAATTTTGTATTTTTAGTAGATACAGGGTTTCATCATGTTGGTCAGGCTGGTCTCGAACTGGTGACCTCATGTGATCCACCTGCCTCGTCATCCCAAACTGCTGGAATTACAAACGTGAGCCACCACACTCAGTCGGGATATACTCTTTTACCAGAGGGTTGCTTTATATCCTTTTTTGCCCCTTTATGTCTGAAATTAGTATTTGAAACAGCCTCAAGTGCTCGTTTTTTTTTTTTTTAATGTAAAAACATTGACCCAGTGTTTCACTTTGTGCTTAACATGTGTATTTATATATATCTGCTAGCTATTTCCTGACTTCCTTGTGTGAATGGGAAAGTGTTAGGTTTCATATCTTATATAGGATCTTGCATAGAGTATGCTTAAGAATACTGTATTTTTTAGAACCATTTTCACAAAGAGCCAAGACATTTAGACATAAACATACACTCCTGAGCTCAGTGATCTTCCTGCCTCAGCCTCTGAAAGTGCTGAGATTACAGGTGTGAGCCACCATGCCTGGCCTATTTCACCATTAAGTATGATGTTAGCTGCAATTGTTTCATAGATGCCAGCTTTCCCGCCCCTTTTTAAATATAGTAAATGATTGTTAAATTTTGTCCAATTATCTTTCTGCATTTATTGATATGATTATACATGATTTCATCACTTATTTTGTTAATGTGATGGAAGGCATTGATTTTTTTTTTTAATTAAACTTCTGAGATAGTTGTAGATTCACATGCCATTGTAAGAAATAATACAGAGAGATTCCTTATGCCCTACCCAGTTTTCCCTGTTGGTAACATCTTGCAAAACTATAATACAGTATCACTACTAGGATACTGACATTGATATGGTCAAAATGTAAAATAGTTCCATTACTACAAGAGTCCCTCAGGTTGCCACTCTGTTGCCCAGGCTGGAGTACATTGTCATGACCTCACTGTGACTTCTGCCTCCCAGGTTCAAGTGATTCTCCTGCCTCAGCCTCCCGAGTAGCTGGGACTATAGGCACTCGCCACCAGGCCCGGCTAATTTTTGTATTTTTGGTAGAGATGGGGCTTCGCCATGTTGACCAGGTTGGTTTTGAACTCCTGACCTCAGGTGATCCACTCTCCTCAGCCACCCAAAGTGCTGGGATTACAGGCATCAGCCACCATGCCCGGCCCTGTTCTCCATTTCTATAGCTTTGTCATTTCAAGAATGTTACACAAATGGAATCATACAGAGCACAACCTTTTGGAGTTGGCATTTTTACTTTTTGCCCTGTGGTATGGATGTACCACTGTTTGTTTATTCACCCATTGAGGTCATCTGGGTTGTTTCCAGTTTGTAGCTTTTTTGAGTAAGTGTGATCTGAACACTTGTGTACAGGGTATTTTTTTTTTTTTTTAATTTTTGAGACGGAGTTTCGCTCTTGTTGCCCAGAATGGAGTGCAATGGTGCGATCTCAGCTCACCACAACCTCTGCCTCCTGGGTTCAAGCGATTCTCCTGCCTCAGCCTCCCAAGTAGCTGGGATTACAGGCATGTGCCAC
>NW_012109230.1:222471-225783 GCF_000951045.1 Mandrillus leucophaeus
CTTAGCCCCTCAAGTAGCTGGGATTACAGGTGTGTGCCGCCATACCTGGCTGATTATTGCATGTTTAGTTTTTTTAATAACCTGCCAGGATGTTTTCCAGAGTGGCTGTACTATTCAATATTTGGACTAGCAATGTACGAGTGATCCATTTTTTCCACATTCTTACTAGCACTTGGTGTTATCACTATATTTTAGCCATTTTGAAAGGTATATGTATCTTAGATACTACTCTTTTGTCATTGTCAGATAGGTGGTTCACAAGTATTTTCTCCCAGTCTGTAACCTGTCTTTTGTGGAATAAAAATTTTTAATTTTCAAGATGTCTAGTTGATCAGCTTTCCTTTTTATGCATTGAGCTTTTGGTGTCAAGTCTAAGAACTCTTTGCCTAGCCCTAGATCTTGAGGGTTTCTCTTATGTTTTTTAATAAAAGTTTTAGTTTGATGTTTTACATTTAAGTTCATGATCCATTTTGAGTAAATTTTTGTATAAAGTGTGAAACTTAGTTTGAGGTTCATTTTTTTGCTGATGGATTTCTATTTGCTCCAGCGCTATTGTTGTAAAAACTATGCTGCCTGCATTGAATTGTTCTTGCACTTTGTCAAAAATCAGTTGGGCATATTTTTGTCAGTCTGTTTCTGTGTTCTGCCTTCTATTTTATCGATTTACATGTCTGTCCCTCTACATAATCTTGATTATTATAATTGTGTAAGTCTTGAAATTAGGTAGACTGATTGTTCCCACTTTCTTTTAAAAAATTGATTTAGCACCCGGGTGTGGTAATCCTGTAATCCCAGCACTTTGGGAGGCTGAGGTGGGTGGATCATGGGTCAGGAGTTCAAGACCAGCCTGGCCAAGATGGTGAAATCCCTTCTCTACTAAAAATACAAAAATTAGCTGGGCGTGGTGGCGGGCGCCTGTAATGCCAGCTACTCAGCAGGGTGAAGCAGAAAATTGCTTGAACCTGGGAAGTGGAGGCTGCAGTGAGCCAAGATTGTGCTACTGCACTCCAGCCTGGGCGACAGAGTGAGACTCTGTCGCAAAAAAAACAAAACAAAACAAGTGATTTAGCTATTTTAGTTTCTTTGCCTTTCCATATAAATTTTAGAATAACTTTGTCTGTGTCTACAAATCTTGCTGGGATTTTGATAAGAACGGCATTGATCCTTTATACCAATTTGGGGAGAATTTACATACTTTATGTTGAGTCTTTTAATCCATGAACATGTTATATCTGTTATATTTAGCATTTTGATTTTTTCCTCAGTGCTGCATATTTTCAGTATACAAATCATGTACCCTTTGTTTTTTAGATTTACACCTAGTCCTTTATTTTTTGAGCAATTGTAAATGGTATTGTATTTTAAATTTCATTGCCCATGTGTTCATTGCCAATATACTGAAATAAGATTAGCTTTTGTATGTTTATCTTGTATCCTACAATCTTGCTGAACTCACTTGTTCTAAAACTTTTTGTAGATTATGGGGAATTTCTACATAGACAGTTATGTCATCTGCAGATGGTGACAGTTTTGTTTTTTCCTTTCCAAACCGTATGCCCTTTTTTTTTTTTTTTTAATCTGTTTCTTGCGTTATTGCAAGAACTTCTAGAGCTGTGTTGAGTGAGAGTGGGTATCCTTGCTTTGTTCATGTTCTTAAAGGGAAAGCATTCAGTCTTTCACCATTTAATATAATGTTAGCTGTAGGGGCTTTTTAGATGCCTTTACCAGATTAATGAAGTTCCTCTCTATTCCCGTTTTTCTGGGAGACTTTTTTAAAAAGAATGAATGGGTGTTGAATTTTGTCAGATGCATTTTCTGTGTCGGTTGCCATGAACATGTGTTTTTCTTATTTACCCTGTTGATACGGTAGATTATATTGATTGACTTTCTGATATTGAGTCAGCATTGCATCCTTGGAATAAACTCCACCTAGGTGTGGTATATCATTCTTTTTTTTTTTGAGACAGAGTCTCGCTCTGTCGCCCAGACTGGAGTGCAGTGCATGATCATGGCTCACTGCAAGGTCCGCCTCCTGGGTTCACACCATTCTCCTGCCTCAGCCTCTAGAGTAGCTGGGACTACAGGTGCATGCTACCATGCCTGACTAATTTTTTGTATTTTTAGTAGGGATGGGGTTTCACCATATTAGCTAGGATGGTCTTGATCTCCTGACCTCGGGATCCGCCCGCCTTGGCCTCCCAAAGTGCTGGGATTACAGGCGTGAGCCACCGCACCTGGCTGGGTGTGGTGTATAATTCTGTATGTTTATTGTTTTGTTTTTTATTTTTATTTTTAGAGATAGTGTCTTGCTTTGTTGCCCAGGCTGGAGTGCAGTGGTGTGATCATAGCTCACTCCATCTACTGACTCATGGGCCCAAGCTCCCCTCCTGCCTCAACCTCCCAAGTAGCTGAGATTACTGGTATGCACCACCACACCTGGTTTTTTTTGTTTTTTTTGTTTTTTTTGTTTTTTGTTTTTTTTTTTGTAGAAATAAGGTCTCACTATGTTGCCCAGGCTGGTTTCAAACTCCTGGCCTCAAGCAGTCCTTCCACCTTGGCCTCCCAAAGTGTTGGGACTACAGGTGTGAGCCACTGAGCCTGGATCATTATTGTTGAATTGTTGGGTGATATTTCGATAAGGAATTTTATGTTTACATTCATGGGGGATAGTATTCTGTAGTTTTGTTTTTGTACTATTGTTGTCAGGTCTTGGTATCAAGAGAATATTTCTGTATTTATTGATGTGATAAAGTTATATGATTTTCTCATTCTGTTAAAATGATTTAAAATTGATCAGTTTTTAAAATACCAAACCAATTATGCATTCTAGGAGTAGAGACCTAAATATACGTGATATATTAGACTTTTAAAATTTATTGCTGGATTTGATTTAATATCTTGTTGAAGGTTTTTGGTCTATATTTGTGCAGGATGTTGATCTTTTCTTATAAAGCCTTTGTGGGGAGGCTTTCACTTCAGAGTTATGCTAGCTACATTGAACAAATTGGGAAATGTTTCTTTCTTTTTTTTAATTTTTATTTTTGAAACAGAGTCTTGCTCTGTCACCTGGGCTAGGATGCAGTGGTGTGATCTTTGCTCACTGCAACCTCCCCTTCTGGGTTCAAGCCATTCTCTTGCCTCTGCCTCTTGAGTAGCTGGGATTACAGGTGTGTACCACCACACCTGGCTAATTATTTTGTTGTTGTTATTTTTAGTAGCGATGGGGTTTCACCATGTTGACCAGGCTGGTCTTGAACTCCTGAACTCAAGTGATCTACCGTCCTGAGCCTCCCAAAGTGCTGGGATTACAGG
>NW_012109230.1:226507-227671 GCF_000951045.1 Mandrillus leucophaeus
CTCCCGAGTAGCTGGGACTACAGGCACCCACCACCTCGCCTGGCTAGTTTTTTGTATTTTTTAGTAGAGACGGGGTTTCACTGTGTTAGCCAGGGTGGTCTCCATCTCCTGACCTCGTGATCCGCCCGTCTCGGCCTCCCAAAGTGCTGGGATTACAGGCTTGAGCCACTGCGCCCGGCTATGAGATTGACATTATTTTTTTCTTAAAATGTTTGATAAAATTAACTAGTAAAGCTATCTAGTTCAGATTTGGTTAAAAAGAAAAACCGCCAGTAAAGCCATCTAGGCCTGGATTTTTCTTTGTAAGAAGGTTTTAAGTTACATAATCAATTTGTTTTTTTCTATTAAATAGACTTTATTTTTTAGAGCAGTTTTAGTTTCAGGGGAAAATTGAGCCCAAAGTACAGAGGGTTCCCATATATCTCACTGTTGCCCCCCAGTAAGCCACCTCTGCTGTCAACACCACCACAGTTGTGTTCGTTACAATTGGTGAATCTACACTGACACATCATTGTCATCCAGAGTCCATAGTTAACATTAGGGTTCACTCTTGGTGTTGTACATTCTGTGAGTTTTGAAGTGACACGTGTCTACCATTATAGCATCAAACAGAATAGTTTCACTGCCCTAAAAATTCTCTTGTGTTCTGCCTATTCACCTCCCACCCCCACCCCACCAGCCACTGGTGTCCACTGCTCCTTTTACTGTCTCCATAGTTTTGCCTTTTCCAGAAAACCTTGTAGCTGGAATCATAGTATGTATGTATCCATTTCACTTTGGCTTCTTTCACTTAGCAATGTGCTCTTAAGTTTCCTCCATGTCTTTTCATGGCTTGATAGCTCATTTCTTTTTTGTGCTGAATCATATTCTATTGTCTGGATGTGCCATAGTTCATTCATCCATTCATCTACTGAAGGATGTCTTGATTGCTTCCAAATTTGAGCAGTTTTGAATAAAGCTGCTGTAAACATCCACGTGCAGATTTATGGTGGACGTAAATTTTCAGTTCATCTGGGTAAATACCAAGGAGAGTGATTGCTGGATCAGATGGTATATTTAGTTTTGTGAGAAACTACCTTATTAATATGCATATGCAGGCTAGGCGCGGTGGCTCATGCCTGTAAACCCATCTCTTAGGAGGCCGAGGCAGGCGGATCACTTGAG
>NW_012109230.1:229552-287790 GCF_000951045.1 Mandrillus leucophaeus
CCAGACGCAGTGGCTCACTCCTGTAATCCCAGCCCTTTGGGAGGCCGAGGCAGGCAGATCACCTGAGGTCGGGAGTTTTAGACCAGCCTAGGCAGGCAGATCACCTGAGGTCGGGAGTTTTAGACCAGCCTGACCAACATGGAGAAACTCCGTCTCTACTAAAAATAAAAATACAAAATTTGCCGGGTGTGGTGACCCATGCCTGTGATCCCAGCTACTTGGGAGGCTGAGGCAGGAGAATCGCTTGAACCCGGGAGGCAGAGGTTGTGTTGAGCCGAGATCGCGCCATTGCTCTTCAGCCTGGGCAACAAGAGTGAAACTCCGTTTCAAAAAAAAAACAGAACAAAAGGCAACTACCGAGAGTTTATTATTATTATCAGCAACAGTGGCATTACCAGTATTTGTTTTTTTAGTATATTATTTCTCAGTAACATACTCTCTTTGAAAGCATTTTGGCAGCAGATTTATTAAAACACAATATAAACAGATTACAGTTTGTGTGACTTGATGTGTGATAAATATTATCTTTATCCAATGTATGTGCTTTAAAGCAATTGTAAGATCTTTATATGTATTAAATAATATTACTTATTAATATGTATACTCCTGAAAAAGTTTTTTAATTTTTTAATGGTTTATTGCCTTAGTTAACAATGTGATAGAATATGTTTTATTAACCAACACTTGGTACAGAGCCTGATGTATTTGCTGAATTTAATTAAAAGTTTGTCTTTTCACCAAGGCACACTGAATAGTTCCTTCTCTTCACAGTGGTCTCACATCTGAAACATGGCTACAGATTGGCTGGGAAGTATTGTGTCCATCAATTGTGGAGATAGCTTGGGTGTCTATCAGGGAAGAGTGTCAGCTGTGGATCAGGTCAGCCAGACCATTTCTCTCACCCGGCCTTTCCATAATGGAGTGAAGTGTCTTGTTCCAGAAGTCACCTTCAGGTGAGTGTCCTGACTGACTCTTCTGAATCCAATCTGGTGGTCTGTGGAGCTTGAACCTAGGTCTGATTGCTAGCATTCTCTTGGCATATGGCCGCTTTTTGTATTTTTAGTAGAGATGGGGTTTCACCATGTTGGCCAGGCTGGTCTCGAACTACTGGCCTCAAGTGATCTGCCCGTCATGGCCTCCCAAAGTGCTGGGATTTCAGGTGTGAACCACCATGCCCGGCCTATACTGTTTATTTCCTCTTTGCATTCTGATATTCATTCCTTGGCCTCCCCTGTATTAAAAACAACCTTCTCCCTTAGACCTTGCGTTTGCCACTAGGTATTGTGTCATTTCCCTTCCCTTGAACCCATCATCCTTGTCAGAGCCGAATAGTCTGCTTTCTCTATATTTTGTGGCTTCATTCTCTAGACCCTCTTTACCCTACCATTATCTTTTTTTCTAACTTTGTCATCTTGCTGAATTAGCTTTTGCCAAGGTTACAAATAGCCTAATGGCCAAATTTACTGAGAGTATCTCAATCCCAATCTGATTTGAATGCTCCCTCATGGCTGTAGTGGCTTATGACTGTAATGCCAGCACTTTGGGAGGCCAAGGCAGGAGAATCACTTGAGCCCAGGATTTCAAAACTGGCTGGTCAACATAGTGAGACCTCATCTTTACAAAAGAAAAATTTAAAAGCTTAGCTGAGCGTGGTGGCATGTGCCTGTAATCCCAGCTACTCCTGAGGCTGAGACAGGAAGATCACTTGAGCCTAGGAGTTGGAGGTCGCAGTGAGCCATGATAGCACCACTGCACTCCAGCCTGGGTGATAGAACAAGACCCTGTCTCTAAAAAAACTTTTTTTTTTTTTTTTTTGAGATGGAGTCTCACTCTGTTTCCCAGGCTGGAGTGCAGTGGCATGATCTCAACTCACTGCAACCTCCGCCTCCCAGGTTCCAGCAATTCTCCCACCTCAGCCTCCAGAGTAACTAGGATTACAGGCGCTTGCCACCACGCCCGGCTAAGTTTTTGTATTTTTAGTAGAGATTGGGTTTCACCGTGTTAGCCAGGCTGGTCTCGAACTCCTGACCTGAAGTGATCCGCCCACCTCGGCCTCCCAAAGTGCTGGGATTACAGGCGTGAGCCACCGCGCTCAGCCAGTGCTTCCTAACTTCTGAAGTACAGTATTCTCCTTTAGTTTCCCTGTCACTTCTGGTTTTTCTTTGCATGTATTCCACATATTCCTCCATTCCTTTACTTTTATGTTCCTTTTCTTCTTCTCACCTGTTAAGATTGAATTACTCAGCATTTTATCTTTGGTTCTTTTCTCAGCTTTTATTCTCTAGACAATCTCATGTGTACCTTATACATTAATGAGACCTGAAATCTTTAACTTAGGCCCATTATGAGACAGACACGTCATCTGCTGGTCATTTCCATTGGATATCCCACAAGGTATCTTAAATGCAAGATTTTTGGAGCTAATCTTGTTATGTCTTCCTGTAGATTTCTTTTTCCAAGGGCATACCCATTATTTATGATTAATAACACCTTTCCCCCACGTTAGAAACTTAGGAGTCATAATAAACTCTTTTTTCTCTTTAATCCTCGTGTTCACTTAGTTGCCAAAATCCTATGGATTTGAAATGTCTCTTGATCCCTTCTCCCTTTTCCCTTTGCAATTACCACTTGCTTGGTTCATCCCCTCTTATTTCTTGCTTGGTCTTCTAACTGGTACCACTGCCTCTTGTTTCTTCTCCTTCCCTATAGCCACCGGGAAAATCCATTGTGATCATGATGTGGTCCCTGGTTACCTCTGCAGCCTTACTTCCTGATGGCCTTCCACAAGCATCCTTCCCTTTAGTATCACCATAACATTTGCAGTTTCTCACATAGGCCATATTTTCTACATTTCCTTAGTCTCTGAGTCCCTACCTGAGATGCCTTTCTCCCTACTGTTCTTTGCTTAGCCTCTCCTTCCGCCTGTCCTGGCCAGATTTAGCTTAAGTATTACATTCATCTCCACCAGACTAACTTAAATATTTTGCTTTTAGGCTCTCTAGTCTCCTGTGCACACCCCTGTCATAACATTTAACACTTAAAAATTTTTTTTTTTTTTTTAGACAGAGTCTCACTTTGTTGCCCAGGCTGGAGTGCAGTGGTGCACTCTGCTCACTGTAACCTTTGCCTCCCAGGGTGAAACGATTCTCATGCCTCAGCCTCCTGGGTAGCTAGGATTACAGGTGTGCACCATCACACCCAACTAATTGTTTCTATTTTTAGTAGAGACAGGGTTTTGCCATGTTGACCAGGCTGGTCTCGAACGCCTCAAGTGATTCGTCTGCCTCGGCCTTCCAGAGTGCTGGGATTATAGGCATGAGCCATTGTGCCCAGCCCATGTAACACTTTTGATTGAATATGTACTTGTCTTTTCTACTGATCAGACTGAGTTCCTGTGGTCACATAGTGGTTTTCATCTCTATATACCAGATCAAAATAGTTCCTAGTGGAGGGCTTACCATATAGTATTTTATATTTATGCTTGTTGAATGAGCAAGGGAGTGAATGAATGAAAAAAAAGCCATTAAACATTGTGGGAATGTAAGATTAATATAGTTTTGTTGTTATCAATAGCCTCTTTTTAAAGGCCAGCATTGTGTCACTTGGACAGTTGGTGGCTGACCCCTGTCCTTAAGCACACAGCCCCCTTTCCTAGCCTCTGATAACTCATTAAAATGCAGTCCTGCAAAGGGGTAGCTGTTTGCTAATGAGCTCAGTTTCATCATTCTTACCACTATTATAATTTTGAGACTTGGCTTTTTTGTGTATTTCAGGGCAGGTGACATTACGGAGTTAAAAATTCTGGAGATACCAGGACCTGGAGACAACCAACATTTTGGAGACGTTCATCAGACAGAATTAGGCCCTTCTGGTGTTGGCTGCCAAGTGGGCATCAGTCAGAATGGCACAGGCAAGTTGGTCAAGAAGCCAACCTCTTCCAGCAGTGCCCCTCAGAATATCCCTAAGAGGACAGATGTGAAGAGCCAGGATGTTGCCGTTTCCCCCCAGCAGCAACAGTGTTCAAAGAGCTATGTCGACAGGCACATGGAATCCTTGAGTCAGTCCAAAAGTTTCCGTCGTCGGCACAACTCCTGTAAGTAGGGTCAAGTTGATACTTCTTCTCAATCTAGTATTTCAGGGCTATAAGCTATAAGCACTGCTGCTCTTTAAATAAATCCTTTATTACTCCAATAAAATGGATGCTGGCTGAGCTTCGCAAAAATACAACATGGTTCTCTTCCTCCAGGCCTAGTTCCTCAAGATGTTAAGGGAAAGGAAATAAGGTGTTAGGGATGCCTGTGAGCTTCCTGCCCTCTCTTACCACTTCCTTCGGGAAAAGTCCGCCCAAAGTTTACTGAGACTAACAGTGATGTTTTAAATCCAGTAAGTACTGGGTGTGGTGACATACATCTGTAGTCCCAGCTACTTGAGAGGTTGAGGCAGGAGGATTGTTTGAGCTCAGTTCAAGGCTAGTCTGGGCAAAATAGCAAGATTCTGTCTCTAAAAAAGGAAAAAAAACCTTAAATCCTCTTACTGATGTTGGTAGTAGTGTCTGAGTTGAACCTGCACTTGGGCTGTTCCAGAGGATTCTTGAGTAACTTCTCTTTCTGTGATTTGAGACTCATCCTCAGAAAAGAGGAGAGGACTGATCCAAACATCTCTGTGATCTTTCATTTTCTAGCAGAGTGACAATTTTTAATTTGCTGTATTTGTTCCTACTGACACATCAAGAAGAATGTGCATTGGTCTGTGTTGCTGCCCAGTTTTGTTTGATACTAACCAATTATTAAATGCCATTTGCTGATTATAAAACCATAGCTGTGGCCAGGCACGGTGGCTCACACCTGTAATCCTAGCACTTTGGGCGGGCAGATCACCTGAGGTCAGGCGTTTGAGGCCAGCCTGGCCAACATAGTGAAACCTCGTCACTGCTAAAAATACAAAAATTAGCTGGGCGTGGAGGCACATGCTTGTAATCTCAGCTACTTTGGAGGTTGAGGCAGGAGAATCCCTTGAACCCAGGAGGCAGAGGTTGCAGTGAGCTGAGATTGTGCCACTCCAGCCTGGGCGATAGAGCAAGACTCTGTCTCAAAAATAAAATAAATAATATAAAATGAAACCATAGTTGTGTTAGTGGTATGGTGGTGAGCATAGCTGGCTTCCAAAACCATAGTTAATTTACGAGAACTGTTCTTCTCCAACGTATTTACTAGAATAATGTTATGATAGTGAATCATAACATTCACTGGAATCTGTTATGCTCCTTAAATTAATATGAATGTTGTTTTAAAAAATTATTTCCAAATGGCAAACTATTCTCATTTTACTTAGATGGCTTTGTACTCAGAGATGGTAGCAGAATGTATTAGAAACTTTAAGTGAGAGACTGGGTGCAGTGGCTCACACCTGTAATCCCAACACTTCAGGAGGCTGAGGCAGGCGGATCGCTTGAGCCCCGGAGTTCGAGACCAGCCTGAGCAACATGGCAAAACCCCATCTCTACAAAAAAAAAATACAAAAAAATTAGCTGGGCATGGCGGCGTGCACCTGTGGTCCCAGCTACTCAGGAGGCTGAGGTGGAAGGATGGCTTGAGCCAGGGAGGCAGAGGTTGTGATTAGCCGAGATCATGCCACTGCACTTCAGCCTGGGTGACAGAGTGAGACTCTGTCTCAAAACGAACAACCAAAAGAAATTTTAAATGAGTATTCATTAACTCATTTAAAATTATAAGCTAGAGTCATGCTATGGCATTACCTTCTAAAAGGCACAATTTAGAGTGAGTTATGTCTCTCTAGACGTCACTCAGAAAGTTTATTACATAAAATTCCAGATACTTCTTGCTACCATTGTTGCTCCTCACACTGTGGTCCTGGTGGCATTGTAGTAAGGTTTTAGTGTGCTGGGTGAATTCTATTAATAGCTTGTGGTGTGACACCTGTGTCAGGGGCCAACATTTTTTTTTGAGATGGAGTCTCACTCTGTTGCCCAGGCTGGAGTACAGTGGTGTGATCTCAGCTCACTGCAACCTCCACTTCCCGTGTTCAGGTGATTCTCCTGCCTCAGCCTCCCTAGGAGCTGGTACTACAGGCACTTGCTGCCATGCCCGGCTAGTTTTTTTTTTTTTTTTTTTTTTTTCCTGAGATGGAGTTTCGCTCTTGTTGCTCAGGCTGGAGTGCAATGGCACGATCTCGGCTCGCAGCAACCTCCGCCTCCCGGGTTCAAATGATTCTCCTGCCTCAGCCTCCCGAGTAGCTGGGATTACAGGCATGCACCACCACGTCTGGCTAATTTTGTATTTTTAATAGAGATGGGGCTCCATGTTGGTCAGTCTGGTCTCAAACTCCCGACCTCAGGTGATCCGCCCACCTCGGCCTCCCAAAGTGCTGAGATTACAGGTATGAGCCACCGTACCAGGCTCCCTGGCTAATTTTTGTATTTTTAGTAGAGATGGGCTTTTGCCATGTTGCCCAAGCTAATTTCGAACTCCTGACCTCAGGTGGTCCGCCTGCCTCGGCCTCCAAAAGTGCTGGGATTACAGGTGTGAGCCACCATGCCTGGCCTAAAAAAATTTTTTAATGTATGTAATGTACAGTTTCAAGGTAGTTTCCTTTGGTGCATAAGAAACAACTATCTGAAATGATGATGTTTGCAAATATGAGACTGAAATTCACTTGTGAGTTCTGTATCCTTAGAAAAATTGTAGAATACTTGGATAGAAAATTATTCTTTCCATTTGGACTTTAACCTTCTCTATTTTGCTTGCATTCTGTTCTATTCTGTTCTGTTCTATTCTATTCTATTCTATTCTATTCTATTCTATTCTATTCTATTCTATTCTATTATTCTATTCTATTCTATTCTGTTCTGTTCTGTTCTGTTCTGTTCTGTTCTGTTCTGTTCTATTCTGTTGAGATAGGGTCTTGCCTTGACACTCAGGCTGGAATGCAGTGATACGATCACAGCTCACTACAACCTTGAACTCCTGGGCTCAAACAATCCTCCCACCTCAGCCTCCTAAGTAGCTGGGACTACAGATGTGTGCCACCATGCCTGGCTAGTGTTTTTATTTTTAGTAGAGATAAGGTCTCCCTATGTTGCCCAGTCTGAAAATCTTTTTTCTTTTACCAGAAATTGTTGATTTGTTAGAAGTTCATATAGGCAGTTTATAATCTTCCATGCACTTGAAGATGACCCTTATTAGCAATTCGTATTATTTTTTCCTACATATTTTTCTCCCTGTTATTAACATCTTACATTGGTATGGTACATTTGTTATGATTATTGAACCGGTGTTGATGCATTATCATTAAACAAAGTCCATATTTTATTCAGATTGCCTTAGTTTTTACCTGATGCCCTTGTTCCAGGATCCTGTCCAGTATATCACATCACATTTGGTAGTCATGTGTCTGCTTGGCTCTTACAGTTTCTCAGACCTTCCTTGTTTTTGATGACCTAGACATTTTGATGAATACTGGTCAGGTATTTTGTAGAATGTCCCTCACTTGGTAGTTGATGTTTTTCTCATGATTAGACTGGGGTTATATGTTTGGGGGTGGAAGACAACAGAGGTAAAGTACCATTTTCATCATTTTGTGTCAAGTGTATATATTGTCACTATGGTTTATAACTTTTGATGTTCACCTTGATCACCTGGCTAAAGTAGTATATATCTAATTTCTCCTCTGTAAAGTGACTCTTTCTTCCCCGTTACATATGTACTCTTTGGAAGGAAATCATTATGTGCAGCCCACACCCAGAGAGTAAGGAGTTGTGTTCCCGCTCCTTGAGGACACAGAGTCTTCAGACATTACTTGAAATTCTTTTATTCCAGAGATTCCTGTCTTCTCCCCCATTTGTTTATGTGTTCAGTCATTTATTTATATCAGCATGTACTCATGGGTATTTATTTTATACTTTGGCTTATAATTCAATATTACTTTATTTTGTTACTCAAATTATTTCAGTTTTGGCTAGTCTCCAATCTTTCACTTGGATCTCATGTCCCTTTGACATACTCCAGTGGAATTTTTTTGTTTTTGTTTTTGTTTTTAGTACTTAGGTAGTTTCTGACACTGAAAGATGCTTGTTACTGCCACTACTGCTGCTGCTGCTGCTCCTCCTCCTCCTCTTCCTCCTCCTCTCTCCCCCTCCCTCCCGCCCCTCCTCCCCAATTCTCCTTTCTTCCTTCTTCACTAGGTATGCTCATTGCTCCTGGGTGTCACCCTTATAGCTGACAGCAAGAAAATATGTGTATATACTTCTCTGCAGAGTTCACAGAAAAGAAAATATATATGTGTATATTTAACCAGTATATATATATATTTAAATATTTCTATATGTAACTATGTATATTTTACTATACTAAGAATGAGTTCATACTGATGTCTCCAACTTTAATCCATTACCACATGGATCCTTCTAGTCTTCTCCTTTTGCTTGTCTGTTACTTCTTACTCCAACAGTGAGAAACCTGTCTGCTATTGTCATTCATTCTTTACGTAATTATTCAATTCCAGTATACATGTATAGTGGTGTCAGAATTATTAACTCGTATCCCCATTCCTGTGGGAGACTGTCAAATAGAATATGTCACTTATGTACCGTTTCTTTTGCCTTTCATCTGACTCCATTCATTTCTAGAGTTATTTAGGTCTCCCATTTCCTTCATTGACTTGTTTCATATATTCATATTACAGTTAATTTGTTTTGTCACATTCTGCATTCCATCCTGGGGTCTCCTAACCTCTTAAATGATTTTTTAAAATTTGCATACACTAAGGCTCACTCTGTGCTGTAAAGCTCTGTGGGTTTTGACAAATACAGCATCGTGTATCTGTCATTACAGTGTTAAACAGAATAGTGCATTGTCCTAAACAATCTCTTGTGCCTCACCTGTTCAGCTGTCCCCACTTCCCCCGGCAACTACTGATTTTTTTATTATCCCATCTCTGCAGTTTTGCATTTTCCAGAATATCGCATAATTAAAAATATACAGTATATTGCCCTTTCAGACTGGCTTCTTTCACTTAGCAAGATGCATTTAAGATTCATTCATGTCTTTTTGTGGCTTGATAGCTCATTTCTTTAATTGATGGATAACGTTCCATTGTGTGGATGTATCAGTTCCATTCACCTATTGCAGGGCATCTTGGTGGCTTCCAGGTTTTGGTTATTCTGCTTTTGCTGTTTTGTCAGTTTCCTTTTTCTAGATTGTTAACTGTACATAAGTAAGGTAAAGAGATCGTAGGGCAGTAAAATGTTACTATTTTTCAAGGAACTTATTTAGAATCCAGATTAGTTTGGAAAATGTTTATGGCCTGGGAATTTGGTAATGAGACATGGCTCAGAATAGGTTGCTGAAAGAAGGTAGAGTTATAATTATTTTTCCACTCATTGAACCCTGTAAGTAGAAAGGTCTGCCTTAGAATTTTCTCCAGTTTATGTACGTTGACGTTGAGACTAGTAGATTGATGAAGCTATATAAATATCTGTCGGCCGGGTGTGGTGGCTCACACCTGTAATCTTAACACTTTGGGAGGCCAGAATGGGCAGGTTGCTTGAGCTCAGGAGTTTGAGACTAGCCTGGGCAACATGGTGAAACCCTGTCTCTGCAAAAATACAAAAAATAGCTGGGCGTGTTGGTGGGCGCCTGTAATGCCAGTTGCTCAGGAGGCTGAGGCATAAGAATTGCCTGAACCTGGGAGGTGGAGGTTGCAGTAAGCTGAGATTGTGCCACTGCCCTCCAGCCTGGGCAACAAAGCAAAACTCTGTCTCAGGAAAAAAAACAAAAAGAAAGAAAAGAAAGAAGGAAATGTAATCTGTCTTCATTTCTGGCTTTTAAGTGTTCTTTCAAGATTGCAATAAGGAGTTGAAGAATTTGTTGGTTTATAATAGTTACCTAATCCAACATTGATAATTTAGCACAAGCAGATTTTAATCTCTTCTCTTGGGGTGGGAGTGGGCTTAAAGAATCATATAAAGAATAGTTTTTCTGTGACCATTCAGAATGTTTGTCAAATAGATATAACATCAGTCCCAGGGAGCAGAGGGAAACCAAGCCTTGTTTAGGATGCAGCTCTGTGTATGGGTATAATTCATATTTATCAAATCCCATGTCACAGTTAAAAATGGTGGCCATGAGGGGCAAATGAAAGGCATCCCTCTCTGAAATCTTAGTCTATGAACTTGAATAGTCATTGGTAACATGCATTTGAATAAAAATTTAACAGTTAAGTTAAGGCTCTTTTGCCTGTAGAACATGAAAGTAGGTAGCTGAGGCCGGGCATGGTGGCTCATGCCTCTAATCCCAGCACTTTGGGAGACTGAGGTGCGCAGATCACCTGAGATCAGGAGTTTGAGACCAGCCTGGCCAACATGATGAAACCCTGTCTCTACTAAAAATACAAAAAATTAGCTGGGCCTGGTGGTGCATGCCTGTAATCCCAGCTACTCGGGAGGCTGAGGCAGGAGAATTGCTTGAACCCGGGAGGTGGAGGCTGCAATGAGCCGAGATCGTGCCATTGCACTCCAGCCTGGGCAACAAGAGTGAAACTGCATCTCAAAACAAACGAAGTATATAGCTGGCCTTTAGCTCATTTATATTTACAGAGAGGTGGTCCTATAGGCATGACATTGCCTCTGTTTAGCGCTGATTTCCATTTTTCTCTTTGTTACTGGAGGTGGAGAGAAATGAGAAATGGTATTGAACCTTTTAAATGGAAAGAAGGTCAATATTATCTTGTTGCAATATGGTTGGGCTTTAACAGTCTGTTCATTTTAACAGTCATCCCGCCACCTGAGGCAGGAAGTGAATTTTGCCAAGTTTTCATGGTCCTAGTGAGGTCTTCTTGACTTTTAAACTTCCTTGGATGTGCTTCATATATCTAATAGGCTTGAAAACCCAAGGCCTAGAATTTGAGAGTTAAGAAGAAGGTCCCATATATTCTCAGGCACCTTCTCATGATGCCTGTTGAATCTGGCAGTAAAACATTTGTAGTTTAACATTCAGGTACCCTTTAGTGTGGTAAGTGCAGGACAAAGTTCCCCCTTACAGTGTGTGTGTGACAAAAACCAATAAATAAGTGGCATTGAGGGTTACACAACAATGGGTTTGTTACAGGTTATCCTGGCCAAAGGGCCTCTGTGCCAGAGGCTGGCAGAAAAACGGCACAGAAAGGCGGCCAGCCTGCAGTCTTTTTTTTTTTTTTTTTTTTCTCTTGGAGACGTAGTCTCGCTCTGTCACCCAGGCTGGAGTGCAGTGGCACAATCTCGGCTCACTGCAAGCTCCACCTCCCAGGTTCAAGCCATTCTCCTGCCTCAGCCTCCCGAGTAACTGGGACTACAGGCGCCTGCCACCAACGCCTGGCTAATTTTTTTGTATTTTTAGTAGAGACAGGGTTTCACTGTGTTAACTAGGATGGTCTCGATTTCCTGACCTCGTGATCCACCCGCCTTGGCCTCCCAAAGTGTTGGGATTACAGGCGTGAGCCACCGCGCCCGACCCCTGCAGTCTTAATACTTGCATGGCCCTTGTAATTGAAAGGTAAAGAAATCTGGGAAGACTGTTTATCTTTTCCAATGGAAGTGTTTTTCTCTTGCAGTGGCCAAAGGCCAGTTTAATGCAGAGCCAGGCCCTTTGGGCTGAGTTAGCCAAGTACTGAGACAGCTTATTCACTCAGGACTTCCTAATATTTGTATTAAAGTAAGAGGAAAGGGAAGAATAAGAGACAACTGAGCACATTAGCCTGCCTTGCATTTATTTTATATTCTCTTACTGACCTGTGATGTCAGTATTTCCTCTTGGGAAATGTTTTTCACACTCCGCTTTCCTGACAGTGTTTAAAACATAGCTGGTCCTTAGTGTCTATGTCTCGAATGAATCAACTCTGCATTTAGAGGAGTACAGGAAAACATCTGAAAAGTTATGTTTGTAGAATCCTACAGCTGAGCCAAAAAACGGTGACCACTGCCCAGCATCATTAGGGCAGAATTAGGGCGTCTCCCATTGTGAACCCTATTAGTCTTTATAGTGGGGCACTTTGTCAACATGCTTTGAGCGAACTTTACAGCTAGTCATGTTTGTTTTCTTTACTTTTCTACTTTGCATTTCAGTAGCTCCTCCTCATGTGGCAGGATATGAAGTGGGTACTATTTTTTAGCTTTTTATTTTTATTTTTTATTTTTTGAAACTGAGCAAAAGTTTTCTTTCTACGCTGCACTCTCTCCCCTCAAATAAAGGTTGGGTATCTCTTATGCAAAATGCTAGGGAGCAGAAGTGTTTCAGATTTTGGATTATTTAAAAAGTATTTTGGAGTATTTCTGGAATACATACCAGTTGAGCATCCCTAATCCAGAAATCCAAAATGCTCCAATCAGCATTTTCTTTGAACACCACGTTGGCACTCAGAAATTTTTGGATTTTGGATGTTTGGATTAGGGATGCTCAGCTTGTGCTTTCAAACATTCATATTGGTGTTCAGTGGTTAGTGCACTGTTTAGGGCTAACAAATACTGGGCTAGTGGTTAGAGAAGCAACTCGTGCTTTTCTTTTTCTTTTTCTTTATGTTTTATTTTATTTTATTTTTTTGAGACGGAGTCTTGCTCTGTCACCCAGGCTGGAGTGCAGTGGCGCAATTTTGGCTCACTGCAACCTCTGCCTCCCGGTTTCAAGTGATTCTCCTGCCTCAGCCTCTGGAGTAGCTGGGATTACAGGCATGTGCCACCACGCCCAGCTAATTTTTATGTTTTTAGTAGAGACAAGTTTCCCCATGTTGGCCAGGTTGGTCTCGAACTCCTGAGCTCAGGCGATCCACCCACCTTGGCCTCCCACAGTGCTGGGATTACAGGTGTGAGCCACCTTGCCAGGCCAGCTCATGCTTTTCAAACTTTAGTTCCAGGGTAACTGACCTTCTACCAGTGTCATTTGGGAAGTCTGACCTGCCTTCAGAGTATTTGGGTCTTTGGATTCTAGATTCTTTCCTGTTTTCTCCTATGACTGTTTTTGTGCCTCTACCTGTTCCTCTTTAGCAGTATCTGTATCCTGTTTCCTCTGAGCTTTATTCTTGGTCACCTGGTTTCAGGAGCTTTGGGTTTTATCTGAATGGAAACGATTTCCCATTTTGCTTCCTTAACCCTGTCTTCTCCTTCATTGATCAACTGCTTATTTTCATCAGTCATTGTAATAGTTCCAGGATAGTTCATTGTCAGTCATATTGGACATGACTGAACTTTTTCCACTGAAGCCCTTGCTTCATAACTCTTTTGTATTATATTATTGTCAACAACTTTATCTTCCTGGCCTTTTCAGTCATGCAACAAAGTTGGCACGATTTTTATTGCTTTTTCTTGTAGTTAATGTCAAGTTGCCCTTTTTTTATAACCTCTTTTTAGACTTTTAACTTTTGATTGGCTAGTGTTTGCTTTTTTAAAATATGTATGTAACTGTTTTTATTTCTTAATTCAGCGGAGTTTTGTGCACTTACACTGAACCCGGCACAGTGTTGGGTGACACGTGTGAATGACATCATTCCTGTCCTCTGTTGGCTTATAAACTCCTTGGGAAGTTAGAGCAAGAACACAGATTAACTACAGAACAAAGTTGGTAATATGGCATAAGTGCTAGGTCAGTGGTACCCACAGTGTTGTAAGTGGTCAGATGGGAGTGATTTTTTTTTAGCAAGAGTAATCAAAGATAGTGTGTTTGGGCTGAGTCTGTAACAGCAAAAATGAGAAATAACTTAAAAGTTAATCAGTAGGTATGATCTATGTGCTATATATCAATATGGTATGATCTATGATTTATGCAGTTATAAAAAGTAAGATACAGTCTTTGAAGAATTTTTTCATGAAACTCAAGGATGCTCCTGAGCAAGAAAGCAGGATATAAAACTTCATAAGATGGATGCAAATTTTTTACTAAAAGAAAAATCAAAATATTATGTGAATATTTAGAATTTTCTACATATTTTGTGCATGATCTGGTATGAACATCTGTTAACAAACATTTTTTTAAAAAGGAATACTCATTTCCTGTTACCTTTGAATTATTTATTTGACCATTGTGCTGTACTGAATCGTTTTTCATTTTTGCATTGTGTGTACATTTTTTCTTTTTTCTTTTCTTTTTTTTTTTTTTTTTGAGACAGAGGCTTGCCCTGTCACCCAGGCTGGAGTGCAGTGGGGAAATCTTGGCTCACTGCAAGCTCCACCTCCCGGGTTCAAGCGATTCTCGTGCCTCAGCCTCCCGAGTAGCTGGGATTACAGGTGTGTGCCACCATGCCCAGTGAATTTTTTTGTGTGTTTAATAGAGATGGGATGAGAAAGCAGAGCTGAATCAGGAAGAAAGAATGGGTATGAAAATATAAGGTCAGGATAACACCAGTAGCAATATACACAGACAAGGGAAGAACAAGAGAATAAGGATTATCAATGTACTGCCTCAGTATTAAATCAAAACATCCTATTAGAAATAGGTCTCTTGCCCAGTGGTCACTCTTCAGTGGGTATGTGTTTCCCCAGGTGTGGACGGAATGATTCACCAGGACGTAGGAAGAAGATACTGAATATTCTATTTTTTATTTTAACTAAAAACAGTAAAAATTAAACTTCATGAATTTTAATATATTGATGAAAACTAGCACCCTTATGAAGTTCCATGCCAGCCAATTGCTGCCTGTATTTGAGATGTCTGAGGAAAATATGACTTTCTATAACAAGAAGTCTATCCATGCTAGTGGGTATACATCATTTTTTAAAAATTGCAGTAAAATATACATTACATAAAATTTACCATTTTAACCATTTTTAAGTGTATAGTTCAGTGGCATTAAGTGCATTCACACTCTACAACCATGCCAATTTTTAACTAAATCATATAAAAATGTATATGTGGCTTAAAAAGATTCTCATAAAGAAACTATATGTTAAGTAACGATAATACTAATGTAATCATAAGTAAACAAGAAAATGGCAGAACACTTTCCCTATTCCTCTTATAGGCCTTCTTTAGCTAGAATGAGGTTGTCAGAAATTAATCAAATCTATGAAGATGGTCTCCCAAATTAAAAAGTATCAAGAAGGTCATTCCAAACATGAATCCACATTAACTATTAGGAATTAACTTCACCCTAAATGTATACTCTGCATCAAAAGTCTGCAAACTGTAGCCCATGGGCCAAATCCAACCCACTGCCTGTTTTTGTAAATAAAGTTTTATTGGCACACAGTCATGGTCTAGGCAAAGTTAAAAGAACACAGAGGATAATGTCTAGAAAATGTACACACAGCCGGGGGTGGTAACTCACACCTGTAATCCTAGCACTTTGGGAGGCCGAGGCGGACAGATCACCTGAGGTCAGAAGTTCCAGACCAGCCTGACCAACATGGTGAAACCCCTCCTTCCATTTATTTAGACTGTGATAGAGGTTCAGTCTAGCATACCAGTCACCTGATCCACTCTTTCAGGGTAGTCATATGGAGACCAGAGCTTGATTCTCTGGGGGTGGGTGGCTTGGAGAATTCTGTGGGACCTTCTGCCTTGGCTGCTAGAGTAGTTGTTGACTGATGTGTGGTAGCCAAATAGGGTGTCAGAGACAGGGTGTGGCTGGCTACTGTGTTGTGGATGTGCATTAGTGTGGCCTCTACAGGATCAGCTCGGTATGGACCCTCATTATTTGGTGTTTCAGAAACTGCTTACCCAGAAGAGAGAAAATTCTGAGAAAAGAGATCACATTAACCGAAAGGTCTAAAGAAAGGTTTGTAAGTCAGTATAGCAATTTGTATTGGTAGGTGTATACCTGGCTCAGAATGTAGAATTTCTTGAACAAACCAGGGATTCCCCACTGCTGGGATCTAGCCTAAGGCCAAATTAAAAATCAGAAGATTGCTCGCTGGGTAAGCATAGAATTAAGGACTAGCTGAATAGTATTTTCCTGCAAGCTAAAAGAAGACCAGGCCTTCTTTTAGTCTGGGGGTATTTCTCTCTTAAACAACTGCCAGACGTTCAGACTCAAACTGAAGCAGGATATTTCCCTTCCCTGACCGCATGGAACTCGTGACGGGGTACCTCATTTACTCCGCCCACTGCTCTCAACTCCTTGCTGAAGGGAGTGTGCGAGTGAATGAGGCAGGAACTGGAGTGCACAAGCCCTGGAACCGGCTGTTTCAGTGCCAGTGGGATCAAACTCCACTCAGACCCGCTGTGTTCTACCCATTGTGGGAGTGAGTGCACAGATGAGCAGGTGCAGGAGCCAGAACGAACGCTCTTGGGCACCAGCAGGAGCGAACTCAGTACAGGCCATGTGGCAGCACCTACGTGGGGTGCCTGTAACTCCTGAAGCCCTAGAGGATGTGTTATGGTGCTCTTTTAGCTCTGCCATCCACAGATGGCTTAAGTGTTAACAGCTCAGTGGGCCTGCAGCTGCCCTCTGCCAGTGAGGGCAAAGGGCCAATGTGACAGCCTTTTGTATCTGCACTCATGGCTTCTGAGCTTTTGTCCAGTGTCCAGGAAAAATGAGGTCACATGAACGAATTAAAGGATGGTAAATGTGGGTGATTTTATTTTTATTTATGTGGGAAGGGGAGCTGAAAAGGGGACAGTGGGTGGTGGATAGGTAATTTTCCCCTGAAGTCTGGCTGTCTTCAGCCAGATTCTTCTCCACAGTTACACAGTCAAGCTGTTCCTCTGAAGTCAAGCCACTTCTCTGACATCCAGCCGTAGTCTGCAACGTCCAGCTGTTTCTCATCTCTGCTGACTGAGTCTGGGGTCTTTATAGGCACAGGATAGGGTGGTGCAGGGCCATGGGTGGTTTAAGAAAAGGCAACATTCTGGTAGGAAAACAGGGATATAAGTTCTCACTTTGGGCCACAATCTCACGCTTTTCAGCTTCGAAGGTGGGGCTTCGCCAGGGACCTGCCTCTAGAATTTCTCTGCCTCCTGCCTCTATCGTTGTATCAAAACCACCATGCTATGTTCTTACTCTTCCTCTTATTTGCTAATAGTAAGTTGTCAGAAAAGCTTTTGTCATTACCAGTTTCCTTATGAAGGGGATAACTGGTTAAGATTTCCAGGAGTACTCCTTAGTTCATATTCATTAACAAGTTACTTGGGTGTAATATTTATTGTTGTTGTTGTGTGTGTGTGTGTGTGTGTGTGTGTGTGTGTGTGTGTGTTTTGAGACAGGTTCTTGCTCTGTTGCCCAGGCTGGGGTGCAGTGTCGTGATCATAGCTCACTGCAGCCTTGAACTCCTAGGCACAAGCAATCCTCCTGCCTCAGCCTCCTAACGTGGGATTATAGGCGTGAGCCACCGTGCCCAGATTGGGTGATGTTTGAAACCTATTATTCCAAATGAGATTTGTTGTTTGTGCTACTTAATATGATTTTACAATACTTACCTTTACCATTTTCACATTGGTTCCTGTAACGCTCTCCACAAAGGACTGATGTACTGTATTTTCCACTTTCACTTAGTGCTTTCTGTGGATACACTGACTTTAGTCCCTATTTTTTCTCCAGGGTCATCTAGTAGCAGGCACCCAAATCAGGCAACTCCAAAGAAGAGTGGTTTAAAGAATGGCCAGATGAAGAATAAAGATGACGAGTGCTTCGGGGATGATATTGAGGAGATCCCAGACACAGATTTTGATTTTGAAGGGAACTTGGCTCTTTTTGACAAGGCAGCTGTGTTTGAGGAGATTGATACCTATGAAAGGAGAAGTGGTACCCGTTCCCGGGGCATCCCAAATGAAAGGCCAACTCGGTACCGCCATGATGAGAACATCTTGGAGTCAGAGCCCATTGTCTACCGACGGATCACAGTGCCCCACAACGTGAGCAAGGAGTTCTGTACGGGTGAGTCGCACCAGGTCCCACATCCTGCTGGTTGCTGTTGCCTTTCTCTTGTGCTTAAAACAGAAAGACCTGGCTTCTGAGTCAGAATCTCACACTAGGAATTCATTTAAGTGGCTTGGTGGCTGGCCCAGTATTATTGTCTCTTGGGGACTGCAGCCAATAACAGCATTCTGCCATGGTTAGGGGGTAATTTCTCTAGATGTCTGTGTATATCCTGTATCTGGCAGGATCTGACCTACTACTTACTTAGTATGTTGTGAGTAACAATTACAGGCAAAGAACCTGCTATGTAGATTCAAATATTCAGATCTGTTTTTACTTTGGCTTCCCTGTTACTGCCCATATATTTCACCAGACTTCAACTCTGTTTTACTAAGTATTTGTTGTTGCAAAAAACAGTTTAAGATGGATGATTGGAATCACTGGCTAAAAATAGAGTTTTAATAAATTACATTTCTTTACTATGCTGTTCTTATCTCCTATTAGCCCAGGATATTGAAAGTTGGCTAATTTCATGTAACAGTATAGTACCTTATGTAGGCCACTGTAGATGACAATCTAGTTCTGTTACCTCAGTGATTATTGTTTCTTGTTTTAGCGTTAGAACCTTTTCTTCAAACCCATGGCATAGAAAACAGATTAAAGCAGCTGTGAGAGAGGTAATTCACCACATCCCTGTCCCATCCCTTCCCACCAAACCACATTACCAACTGGGCTTCTTGGAATATGGTTTGAAAATTGTTATTGAATGATCTAAGAGCTAAAGGGGAAGTCATAATCATTTTAGTAAGTAGAGAAGGAATTGAGTATAATATTTTTATTTTGGTTTAAAGTTTGGAATATAAGGAATATAAATCTTGAATGCTGGTAGCTGCTATAAGGAGAACAGTGGATGTGGCTAATTGCATTTGGAGCAAAGTCAGACATGGCTTTTTTTATAGGTAATAGTAAGACTCTGTTGTATTTGGTTTTGCTGAGTATAGTAGCTTGCTTGTGCTTTCCATGTGAAAAAAAAAATAGGCCAACTGTCAGGCTAAGAAAGACTGCTAAAAAAAAACCAAGACTGCTGATTTTATGTCAGTCTTTTGCTGGCAGATTCTGGTAGGCATGCCTGTTTACTAAGGTGGTGTCCTTAAGTGGCAGTGACAGTGACAGTGTAACTTGCCAAAGTCCTTTCATTTTTAACACCTGTGTAAAGGCAAACAGCCTAGCTCGGAATCGGGTTTAATTTAAATTGCTAGGTTTTAAGCCTTTCAAAGGCAGTTATCATCTGTTAAGTTTGGTACTCCTCCAGATCAGCCAACTATCCTCCTCTGACTGCTTCCTTTTTTTACTGCCATCTTTGTAAAAAAAAAAAAAAAGCTGCTCCTGCTGCTAGCTCTCTGTATCTGTAGTCCAAGTGCTACTGCTGAGGCTGTTGGATTATGCAGTGTGTGATTTCTCTGAAACTATTTACACTGCAGGATTTTTTTTTTTTTTTTTTTTTTTTTTGAGATGAAGTCTCACTCCGTTGCCCCAACTGGAGTGCAATGGCGCAATCTCGGCTCACTACAACCTCCACCTCCCAGGTTCAAGCGATTCTCCTGCCTCAACCTCCCGAGTAGCTGGGACCACCATGCCCAGCTAATTTTTTTGTATTTTTAGTAGCGATGGGGTTCACCATATTGGCCAGGCTGGTCTTGAATTCCTGACCTCATGATCCACCCACCTTGGCCTCCCAAAGTGCTGGGATTATAGGCATGAGCCACCGCACCCGGCCCTACACTTCAGGATTTTTTGAACTTGGGAAGATTATGATCTGCCCTGGAGTCAAGTGGCTAAGAGTGAGAATAACAGTGAGAATCAGGGAGGATTCTCAGATCTAACAGAGCCTGAGAAAATACTTACTAACGTGAACAAAAGCAGAGGTAGAAATTTTTTCCTACTGCGGACTCTGGCTCCCCAACTTGATCTTCACACCTCTTTTGTTTTTAATGACTGAAGTGAAAAGTTCTGTCATATAAAACTGTTTTCCTATCAATAAATGTACTACAAACCACATGTGCTGGTCCTTAGCCATAAACTTGGGTGTGGCGTCTTCTGGTATGTAGTGACCAGTTGCACTCCACTGGTTCAATGAGGGGGAAAGAAGCCCAGCAACTTTATGCCATCTGGTTTTTCTCTTTGTTCTTAACATTGACAAGGAGTGAAAATGAAGCCCTTTTGCCAAGCAGTGTCTGTGCTGGAAATAGAGCAAGCAGGCAGTTATCTTACTGAGCAGCTTCTTCTACAGGGGTTTTTTCTCTGTGTTCCAGTTCCAAGGCACAATCCTCAAGTAGGTTTTCACTGAGGGGCAGTCAGTCAATGCAGTTTCTCCATTGATCTTTCTCCATTGGATCTGCTATCCAAATGTTTGGGTGAAAAAAGGCAAACTAGATTATATAGGGAAACAGTCTAAGACCATAAAATGTTAGTGTTAGTTGATCACCTAGTATAATTTTCTCGTTTTACAGATGAGGACATGAGGCCCAGAGAGGTAAAGCCTTTTTTTTTTTTTTTTTTTTTTTTTTAAAAAGACAGAGTCTTGCTCTGTCATCCAGGCTGGAGTGTAGTGGCATGATCTCAGCTCTCAGCGCACTGCAACCTCCACCTCCCGGGTTCAAGCAATTCTCCTGCCTCAGCCTTGTGAGTAGCCGGGATCACCATGCCTAGCTAATTTTTGTATTTTTAGTAGAGATGAAGTTTCACCATATTGGCCAGGCTGCTCTTGAACTCCTGACCTCGTGATTCACCCGCCTCGGCCTCCCAAAGTGCTGGGATTATAGGCGTGAGCCACCGTGCCCGGCTGGTAAAGGCTTTTCCATTGGCCATATGCAGTGACTCACTCCTGTAATCGCAGCACTTTGGGAGGCCAAGGTGGGAGGATTGCTTGAACTCAGGAGTTCAAGACCAGCTTGGGCAACAAAGTGAGACCCTGTCTCTACAAAAAAATAGAAAACATTAACTGGGCACAGTGGCACGTGCCTATAGTCCCAGCTACTCAGGAGGCTGAGGTAGGAGTATCGTTTGAGCCCATGAGGTTGAGGCTGCAATGAGCCAAAGTCATGCCACTGTATTGCAGCCTGGATGACAGAGCCAGACCCTGTCTCAAAAAAAAAACCACGAAAACCTTACCCATCACATCTCCTTTTCTCTTCTAAATGTGAATAAAAAATGAGCAAAAATATAAGAAGAGAAGGGCAGTTTAATGGCAAATAGACTACAGATGATCCCCCAACTTACAATGGTTAGACTTATTTTTTGACTCTAGGATGATGTGAAAGCAATACTTATTCAGTAGAAACTGTAGTTCAGGCCGGGCGGGGTGGCTCACACCTGTAATCCCAGCACTTTGGGAGGCCGAGGCGGGTGAATCACGAGGTCAGGAGTTCAAGAGTAGCCTGGCCAATATGGTGAAACCCCGTCTCTACTAAAAATACAAAAAATTAGCTGGTAATGGCAGGCGCCTGTAATCCCAGCTACTTGGGAAGCTGAGGCAGGAGAATCGCTTGAACCCAGGAAGTGGAGGTTGGAATGAGTCGAGATCATGCCACTGCACTACAGCCCTGGCGACAGACTGAGACTCTGTCTAAAAAAAAAAAAAAAGAAAGAAACTGTAGTTCAAATTATGAACTGACATCTTTTCCTGAGCTAGCAATATGCAGGTATGATACTCTCCAATGCTGGGCAGCAGCAGGAGCCACAGTAGTCAGCCATGCAGCCATGAGAGTAAACAACCAGTATTCTACAGTGTACTGTTTTGCCAGATGATTTTGTCCAACTGTAGGCTAATGTAAGTGGTCTGGGCAGGTTTAAGGTAGGCTAGGCTGAACTATGGTGTGTGTTTGGTAGGTTAGGTGTATTAAATGCATTTTCAACTTAGATATTTTCAATTTACGACGGGTTTATTGGGGTAACACCCATTTTAAGTTGAGGGACATCTCTGTAGTCTTCTTTAGTACTGTACTGTCTCAGGAATAGACCATCAGTTTACAGAAGTAACTTGGAGAGCTCCCACAGTCTGGCCTTGTGGCATTCATATCCTAGAATACCAAGTACTTTTCTACTAATCCCCACTGTAGCAAAAGAACATGTTTATTGCTCATTTGGTGATGGCTTGGGATTTAGGATTCTGATAGCTTGCTGCTGGTGCCCTATATATTGACTTCATGCTAAGTGGTATCAGCCAAGTACATAAGCTGTTTTTCACTAATTGCTTATACTCCTCTTGGCAGTACTCTTTGCCAGCTGTGTGTGTTGTGATGGGGAACAGTGTTGTTTTAGGTCTGTTGATTGGGAAAACACATTCAGGAAGCAACTAAATTTAGCTCTTTGTTTAACCCCAATTTTTTCTCTCTGGAAAGTCCTTTCAGGTTCTTTGGCAGGGCCTCTGTCTCCAGCAGTCACGGATCATCAGACATTTCTCTAGCTTGGCCCTGCCCTGCTAAATAATGGTGTCCAGTGATCACACTCTGGATTGGCCAGGGTCTTTCTAGATCCAGACTTGTAATTTGAAATTCTTTGAAGACTGATTCTATGTGCATGTGTTAAGTTTAAATATAAAACACTAGATGTGTGTGAGCACTCTATGTTCAGTGGTGAGAACTCCCCAAAGAATACTGCTTAGGAAAGTGGTAAGGCTTCAGAGAAAAATCATTTTTTTTTTGAGACGGAGTCTCGCTCTGTCACCCAGGCTGGAGTGCAGTGGCGCGATCTCGGCTCACTGCAAACTCCACCACCTGAGTTCGAGTGATTCTCCTGCGTTAGCCTCCCATGTAGCTGGGATTACAGGCGCACACCACCACACCTGGCAAATTTCTGTATTTTTAGTAGAGATGAGGTTTCACCATTTTGGCCAGGCTGGTCTCGAATTCCTGATCTCAGGTGATCTGCCCACCTTGGCCTCCCAAAGTGCTGGGATTACAGGCATGAGCCACCATGCCCAGCCTAACACTCATGATATTCTAAAGGAAATATTTTAAGACAGTTTGGGTCAGTCAAAACACTGTGTTTATTATGTTTATTATATGTAACTGACTCTAAGACATGCTTGCCTTTAAGTTACGAAAATATAATAGGAGATGGAAAAATTCCATATATGCCCAGAGTCCAGTGAAAATGTGGACATTAAGTGCCACTAGGTGTTGAGAGGCAGGAGAGGTCCTGTAGGTTGCATCAAGGAAGGCTTCATGATGGAAGCCTTGAAACATGGGCAGGATTTCACCAGGCAGAGAGAAAGAGGAGGATATGCGTGGGTAGGCTAGGCAGGTGCAGGTGAATAGTATGAGTAAAGGGCTGTGTGGGAGACTGGTCATTAGCTGGCTTGGCCAGGGCAGAGAGTTTGTGCTGGGGATTGGAAGGAACTAAAATACAGCTTTGGACCAGAGCACAGAGGGCCTTGTGTGCCAGTACTATCCTTGTCCTGTAGTCACAGGGAACAACTGAAGGCTTTTGGATAGGAAAATGACATGAACCAAATCTCTTTTAGGAAGACTGGTCTTGTGGTAGGATTCTAGGTGGAACGAGAGGGGAGAGAAGAGACCAGAGCAGGACCAGTCATGCTCATGATATAATTTACATACTAGGGATTTGGACCATTGAATGGAAAGGAACACAGAGATTTGAGAGAAGCGACAGAGGGCAAGTTGATAGGCTATGATGATTGAAAATAGAGTTGAGTGAACAGGAGGATTTGGAGGTATTGAACCCGTGAGGCAGGAAGAATGGCAGCGAGTCAAGTTATCATTAGATTGCATGAATTTGTAGTGGGCCAAACCTACATGGTTTCGTGACCCCCCTCCCCCCCCGCTTTTTTTCCCCCTTCTGCAGTGCTTTGTGCCTAAGCCCAGAGAAAGCAAAGGTGAGAGTTGTTACAATGAGGGATAGGGAGATGTGGGAGTTATTGGTTATTAAGAGCTTTAATAAGAAGTTAAAAGTTGTGTAGCCAAAGAGAGGCTACTAAGCTGGTTTCCTTATCTATAAAGTGGGCTAATACTATAGATTAAATGAGATTGTGTGGAAATGTAGCTAGCACAATACCCAATTTGTAATTATTATTCAGTAAATATTTGACTTCAAATGTGAATTTGCAAAGGCCACCTCAGTAAGATTATTTCAAAGCATCAACATTTGTAGAATACCTACTATGTGCCAGACACTGTTTTAGATACTCTGGGTAAGTCATAGTTCATCACCTTAGGGCCTCTGAGTATAACCAAACCAAATATGTAAATATACTAATAACAGAAGTGTAGTCGGCTGCCGTGGCTCACACCTGTAATCCCAACACTTTGGGAGACTGAGGCAGGAGGCTGGTTCGCTTGAGCCCAGCCTAAGCAACATAATGAGACCTCGTCTCTACAAAAAATAAAAATAGAAAATTAGCCAGGGTGTGATGGTATGTGCCTGTGGTCCCAGCAACTCAGGAGGTACAGGTTGGGGGATTGCTTGAGGCCAGGGGTTCGAGACCAGCCTGGGCAACATAGCAAGATCCTATCTCCACTTTTTAAAAAAATGACTAGAATTCTTCCTTCCCTCTGTTGTAATAAATTCTCTATTCATGAGCCTTTCCTTTTGGGTAGACTTCTTTAACCTCCACCATTTGTTTTCTACTGTGCAGCCTCTTCTGTCCTCAAGTATATAAAAGCCCAGATGGGAGGCAGTAGGGTGCTCTTGGT
The DNA here is from genome assembly GCF_000951045.1 of Mandrillus leucophaeus. Classification (NCBI taxonomy): domain Eukaryota; kingdom Metazoa; phylum Chordata; class Mammalia; order Primates; family Cercopithecidae; genus Mandrillus; species Mandrillus leucophaeus. Next base: position 254,101 of record NW_012109230.1, read on the forward strand.
GCAGGCATCTCTGCAGCTTTGCCTGAAGGATGATCCACCTCCACACTGTATGCCGAGATTTAGGGAACAGCAAGTATGTGAGGATGACCTGAACTAGAGTTCCTATTTATTGTCTTAAAAAGGATCCAGTTAAGCTTGAGTGAGGTGCTGTAGTCTGAGCTCGAGCACCTCTTACCAATACTCATTTCTTTTGGAAAAGGCAGTTCTGGTATCTACTAGGAAGGGAGGCAGCTGGTAAAGTCACAGGTGATTTGTTCCTGATGCTTTGTGACTGTACTCTTCTCACCCTGGATGGCTAAGTCTTTGAGTCTTAGTGGGGATGTATCTAGCTCTCAGGACAAGTTTGGCCTTCAGAAAATTCCAGGCTAGCAGTTGTCTCTTTCACAGCTGGCATTCCATTCCTGCCTCTGAGCCGTAGCTGCCTTCCTCTGCTTCTTGTCACCAAGAGTCCCTCTAGAAGTAGTCTAAGGCTTTCAAGACCAGCAGTGTTTTTATCTCCCCAAAAATAGGTAGTCAAGAAATCTGTTTTGATTTTTTTGCATGTGTGTTCAAAAGGAATTCAGGAAGAAATAAATCTTGGAGTTTAGAAGTGCCACTGAAGAATTTTACCCTGGAGGTAATGAGGTCTCCTTTGGCAGCTGTTGTACTCTTGCAGAGAATTCTTCCCATTAAGAGAATCAAGTGTCTGCCACCATGGAGCTGGTCAGCATCTCATTGCCTTCTCACCCATAGACCCAACCCATGCAGGGTCCTGCCTTGTCTCCCCATAACCCCCTCCCCAACTTCATTCCCCGACTGTATGTGTATGGATTAGATCAGGTGCCACGAGGATGTCATTCTGAGGGAGAACCACTGGGAGACATCAGGAAATAAATTCTGGGTGGTGTTCTGGACAGAACACCTGCACTGGATAATCCTGTGCTCCTCTATGAAGTGTCACAACTTTTCACTGAACAGAGCTAATGAGCCTAGTTTCTGAATTTGTGTCTCCGGCAGGCAGACTTACTTAACAGTGACTTGGTTGAGTTGGGGAACCTCAGGCTGTGGCAGATCTTTCAGTGCCAGAAGTGGAAGAATTTATCAGTCCTTTTCTTTACCTTGGAATCCTTCAGAGTTCCTGGACCTGGGTAATCGGGTGGATGGTTGTCATAGACTTGAAGGGCTTGGTTGTGATCATTGGTGATCTCATGAGGTTTTAGAGCAGTACTGTTAAGATAGGTGTTTTGACTGGACTCCTAGCACAGTAATGAACCATTGTGCTTCTTACATGTTTTCCAAGAGTTTAAGCTCAAACCAAGGGCTACAGTATCTGGAGCCTAGTGCATTACAGCCTGACATCTGAGTTTTTATGAAACTGCCCATTGGTCATTCCAGAAATGCACTGGTCCCTGCTAATGTGACTGCTTTGCTAATATATGCCCTCTTGCCATTCCAGAGCCACAGGTGCCTAAACAGAGTGAGAAAGAAGTTTGATTTCTATGTATATACCATCGTCTTGAAATTCAGCAATCAGGCTGAGGCAGACAGATCACTTGAGGTCAGGAGTTTGAGACCAGCCTGACCAACATGGTGAAACCCTGTCTCTACTAAAAATATAAAAATTAGCTATCCGTTGTGGCACATGCCTGTAGTCCCAGCTACTTGGGCGGTTGAGGCAGGAGAATCACTGGAACCCAGGAGATGGAGGTTGCAGTAAACCAAGATGGCGCCACTGCACTCCAGCCTGGTGACAGAAAGAGACTGTGTCTTTTTTAAAAAAAAAAAAAAGTCTGGAAAGGACTAGGGAGGTCATTTTTTCTAATTTAATATGCAGACACTGTGTTCTGTAGCAGCCTTGGCAACAGATTTTTCTTTATCCTCAGTAGTATTTCAAGCTTACAGAAAAATTACTAGACTAGTATAACAAACAACCATATACCCCTCATTTAAATTCACCAGTTAACATTTTGACACATTTGTTTTATATAAAATAAATACATACGAGCACACACATATTTCTGAACCATTTGAGATTTAGTTGTACTCATCATTAGATTTCATCCCTAAATACTTCCACAGCACATAAATTCAGTATGAGATATATATATATATTGCTCTACACAAGCACACTACAAGATTGCTCTCAGCAAAATTTAAATTATTACAAAAGTATTATCTAATATACTCCGTATGCAGAACTTTCCAGTTATCCCAGTAATATCCTTTATAGCTGTATTTGTAATCATCCATTGCACACTACATTCAGCTGTCATATTTCTTCTGTTTCCTTTAAACTAGAACAGTTCCTGCAACTTTTGTTGTCCTTTGTGATATTGATATTAGTGAAGAATCTAGGCCAGTTGATTTGCAGAATGTCTCGTAGTTTTGATGTATTGTTTGTTTCCCTTTATCTGATTCATGTTAAACATGTTTTCTAGGATTTTGGTAGGGCTGTGTCTTTCTCAGGGAGTCACATCAGGGAGTACATTGTATCTCCTTGTCCCATCACTGGGGCTGTTTGACCACTTGGTAAGGTGTTGACCACCAGATTTCTTCCTCATAAAGATAATTTTTCCCTTCATAATTAGTAAGTTTCTTGTTGAGCAGTTCTTTGCCTCTTAAAGTTCAAAGCTTGTTCCAGTATGAAGGAATGAGGTCCAGTGTGGACACGGGGGTGGTCTAGTTGTAAGTGGGGAAGGGAAGAGGTGGGGAAAGAGTCAGATATGTGTGTGTGTATATATATATATACACTTTAAGTTCTGAGATACATGTGCAGAATGTGCAGGTTTGTTACATAGGTATACACATGTGCCATGGGTGGTTTGCTGCACCCATCAACCTGTCATCTACATTAGGTATTTCTCTTAATGCTATCCCTCCCCCACCCCCCGACAGGCCCCAGTGTGTGATGTTCCCCTCCCTGTGTCCATGTGTTCGCATTGTTCCACTCCCACTTAAGAGTGGAGTCAGATGTATTGAATACAATGAAGGGAAGTAAGCAGCATGCTGACCTGACAGATGAGGAGCCCGCTGTGTAGGGATAGCACTGGAAGAGAGAATAGAGCCCCAGAAGAGAGAATAAAGTGCTGGGATAGAGAAAGCATGTGAAGGGAACTGTCTCTTGAGGCCAGAAGGAACTTGGAGAATTTAGGAACCAGAAGGTGGCCAAGGTGTCTGGTCTGGGGTGCAGCTTGGGTATCTGGTAAAGGTTGCCAGATCACAGCAGGTCTTGTGGGTCATAATAAAGAGTATTGTGAATGTGTAGTTAGGTTTCTTATAACAAATCCTTCCTTCAGAGAACACTTGACACTAAATTGCATTACTACCAGTTTGTGGTAGCTTTAGTGTAGATCTCCAGGGACTGTCTATACATTGCTGGTCAGGGGGTGTAAATTTACCAGTGGATTTATATCCCTAAAGGAACGAGTGTGACATCGGCACTCAGTTTTGTGACTGCCACAGAATAGAATCAGAAGTCATAGTCCTGGAGAAATCCCATGCCTATAAATGAGCTGTGCTCCTTATTGATAAGACTTGGGACACATGCAGCCTTTCCAATTAAAGGGCCAATCAGTGAGAGGATTGAGTTAGATCTGAGATAACACTTTGTTGTGGGAGCCTTGTTACACAACAGAAAGACTGGGCAGGTCTGAAGGAGATAGGAACCTTGGACATGGTACTGAAGGGTGTCTGTGTAGGGGGGAGTGTGGACATGCATATGTGTCCATAAGGGAGGCAAAGGCCTGAAATGCTGTGTGCTGGAATGAGCAGTGCCAAAGTGATGACCTGACAAGGGGCAGACTGCAGCCGGCACATGCATGCTGGACCACTGCGTTCCATGGTCCGAAGAGACAGCCTCAGCCTCTTGCAGTAGAAAGCAGGTGTGCAAGGAGGAGTTTTCTTTCCTGGCCTGTACTGAGTGTACTTGTTGTCTTCCTTGATACCCTAAGGTCAATCAGATCCTAAGAAGTTCCCTGCTTGTCACGAACTGGTTATAATTATCTCTTCCTTTCTTGTTTCACCAGCAGCTATAAAATACATATTAATACTCAAAGAAACCTTACCAACTGATTTTACTGCCTTGAATCCTGAACAATAAAGATCTACCTTCCAACTCAAACATAATTAGACTTGGCCCATGTTCAGGCTTTGGCAGTAGCAGTGTTGTTGTTTGCAATTTACACGCTATGTTCTTAGTTCCTTTCCTTTGGAATTTATTTTATTCCCTTGGTCTGTTTCTGATAAGCCAGTCCAACTCGTTGGACTTACGCGTATAAACGTTTAAAAGGAACATTTTGTGGTGTTTGTACGTTCCTTTCAGAGGAAAGTCAGAGTAGAGTTCTAGACCTTGTAACTGCCAGACTCTGAGCAGAAAGGCTCTTGGCTTTGTCTTTCTCTAGGCTGCAAAAATATGCTGATTCACCAACAGTGCCCCTTCCCCCAACACAGATAAGTGAGGAGATGGTAAGCGACTCACAACTTCCAGCAGCAGCATCTAGCCAGCCGGTGTCTCCTCTCCTGTACCATTAAGTTTTGTACTCTTAAACACTGTGAGGGAACAGCTAGCAGAAAATGCTTCTGCCTGCTCCCAGAGAGCCCTCAGAATGAGGGGGCAGGGGAGGGGCTGCCTGCCTGTACACATAGCACAAGAGCCAGACCCAGAAAGAATGCTTGATTTGTGGAGTAGCAGGCCCAAGACTCACTGCCCTGACCCATTTCAAATCTAACAGAAAGAGTTCTGATAAATAGGTGAAGGAATGCATAGATGAGTGAAAGCTCTGCCTTGCGTGACTCTGCAGGTAAAGAGGGTGTTTGAAGTAGTCAGGTGCGTGACTTGTCTGATAGGTTTGAGTTGTTAGTGGCTTAGGACTTTTGAAAATTGTTCAGCCTAATTAGTTCTGATAATATGTGCGTGTCTGAAGCAGGCCATAAAAATGACTGTTTTAATCAGCTGTTGACATGCAAGGTCAGACTGCAGCCTCCAGCACTGGCACCTGAGATACCAATGACTGACATTTCAGAAAGAGGTGGGAGGAGAGACTCAGTGCTCCTAATGGCACTGTTTGTTGCCTCTCTCCAGCCCAGGAATAGGACTTGGACAGGTAGAGGGGCTCAGTTAGCCAACAGGATAGTGTTTATTTGATATGTTAGACATTTTTTATTATCATTACATGACATTATTCTGCCTTCCCTGAGAGGATACAGACCTGGGTCCTTTAGGTTCAGTCTTTGTGCTTGGTTTCCTGTTGCTAAAACATGAAGCTATAGCCTCATTCTGTGTGGTTTTAAGAATCTATGCAGGTAGGACTGGACCTGATAGAACCTCAAGAGATTTCTCCTGACATGACCAGTGAAGAAAACAGATTTTTCTAGACAGGACTCTGGAACGATGCAATGAGATAAATGTACTGAAAAATTTACTAACTTTTATTCCCTAACTCTTCTACCTTAGAGTTAGACCAGACCAGAAATGGCACTAGTTTTGCATAATTTGTATGTCTGAGTACCTGATAAGAACTCAGCTTTGTTGATAAGTGTACATGGAACAAATTGAGAAGGCGAAGGCTGAAGTAGTAAAAGATTAATTTCCTTACCTCAGGCAGTTGACAGTCCAGTATAATTGAGGACACAGGATCTAAAACGGTATCTGATCTAGCTGGACAAAGCTAGTGACATGCAGTCCCACAGTGACTTGCTAATTAGAATCTGCATTTGTTGGTCCATTAGCCAGTGAAGCCAAATGGGGCTCTTTGGGAAAGGGTCTGCTGCTCAGCCCAGTGGCTTTGGCATTTGTAAGACAGCATTGGCTTCTTGGAGAGAGCAATACCTTGGTTGTCAAGGTAAGAGCTGTCCATTGCAGATCACAATTTTTGGGTTTGCTGTTTCTTTCCTGGTATGTTGACACTGGTGCATATAATAATATTATGGACTTATTCACATACATCAGCTGCTGTAGATATTGGCTTTGAGCCTTGAAAAGCCAAGTATTTTCCATAGTGTACTTTCAGTGACTAATTCTCCCCAACTTTTGTAAAAGTTGCCCTTTTTTAATGGTGAAAGTAGCTTAAAGCCAGCCATAGCTTACTTAACTTGTACTCCTTCCCTGTTTTGTGAGTATTGGGTTACACTCAACTCAGATGGGGAGAAAATGACAAATTATTTGAGAAAACAACTTTGCTAGCTGAGTTTCTTAATCAAAGAGGAAGGGTAAATAGAAGAGAGAAGGAAGAGGAAGAGGGAAGCAGATGGAACAAGTCCTCCTGCCCTACAGTTGAGGAGAACAGCAGGGACCAGAGGGCCATCAGGGTTAGCTAGTGTCTGTGTCTGTTCCACTTCTCAGGAAGGACAAGGCACCTGCTTGTGAGGAAACCCTGCTGCCCAAGATGGCATTTCCCCCACTTTGGGAAAATCATGTTCTCTTCTCTTGTGCCTGATAGGTTGCTATTACCGGCTGTGTGCTGGTCTCGATAGCACTAAATATATCCTGGTAGATTTGGCTTTCGTGGTCTAAAGCTAAACTGCTAAGGGAGCTTAAGTTTGTCCCCACTCTGTGGTGACCTGGAACAAGTTGTTACTTGGTTCACCATTCACTACTCAGAGTGTGCCTTAGTCCTGGAAGATGAAGAGGATGGGCCAGAGGGTGGTCCATGGTAAAATGTTGGCATTTGCAGAATCTTGGATAGAGTATACCCAATTTGGACCTGGTTTCTGTAGTCACTTTCCCTTTCTCTTCTCCTTTTGAACTGCAGACTCTGGCCTGGTTGTCCCAAGTGTTTCCTATGAGCTACATAAAAAGCTGTTGTCCGTGGCTGAGAAGCATGGGCTGACCCTGGAGCGGAGACTGGAGATGACAGGTGTGTGTGCCAGTCAGATGGCACTGACCCTCCTCGGAGGACCCAACAGGTAAATGCCTGTAAACTGGCAGGGACTCAATGTGGAGTGAGGATGCTCTGCTTGGCCACCATCACAGTGCCTCCCATACACACAGACGAGTTCATTAGGCAGTTTTCTGCCCATCTGATGGGAGTATCTCTCTGAAGTCACTTTCCTGGATGCTGCGAGGTTTCTTTGCCCCTCCTTAGACCCATCTCCTAGATGTCCTCATTCTTCTTCTGGCAAACTGCCTTTTGACCCTCTGTTTCCTGATAGCCGCCATCTGGCCTGAGACTCCTGCTAACTATCAGAAGCCTTCCTTCTAGGAACCTTCGGAGACCTGGCCTTTGGCACTCATCATTTACTTTACGTGACTGGGATGCAAATCAGTCTCCATATCTGAGAACTTCCAGAACCACACTGACAGCTGAGTAGGGGAGCTGGAGTTTGGCACCTTCCCACCTGCCCCTTATGCTCATATATCAAGGGCAGTGCCTTATTTGTGGACAGACTGATACCAGGTGCCAGACCTTCTGCTAGACACTGGGGACACGAAGAATAAAATACTGCACCTTTCCTCCAGTAGCCCAGTGAGGTCTCTAGAAAGTCTAGTGCTGTGGTAGAGGGAACAAAATTCTCTAGTAAGCCATATTATTGCCGCAGGCTGGAGAAACCAGTCACGCTTCTGGAGCACTGGCATCCAAGCAGAGCCCTGATGAACAAGGGGTGATTAGCAGGGGCAAGCAAGAAAGAGGAAGGCATTCTTTTTTTTTTTTAAGATAGGTTCTCACTCTGTCACCCAGGCTGGAGCACAGTGGCACAATCTCAGCTCACTGCAACTTCCACCTCCCGAGTTTGATCGATTCTCCCACCTCAGCCTTACGAAGTAGCTGAGACTGCAGGCATGTGCCACCATGCACGGCTAATTTTTTTGTGTTTTTGATAGAGACAGGGTTTCGCCATGTTGTCCAGGCTGGTCCCAAACTTTTGGCCTCAGCCTCCCAAAGTGCTGGAATTACAGGTGTGAGCCATCGCACCTGGCCAAGAAGAAGGTATTCTAAGTACAGGAAGTAGCATGTGCCAAGGGCAGAGAGAATCAAGAGACCATGGAATTGTTGGCAATCTGTAAGTTACTCTGTCGCTGGAAAGTAGGGCCTCAGTATAGCTGAGTGGTAGGGAGCTGCTGAAGAGATTTCAGTAGAGCTATGACATGGTTAGTCTTGTGTTTTAAAAAGATGATTTTTAGCTACAATGAGGACAGTAGATTCAGTGGAGGCAAGACTGAAGGCAGTGAGATCAGGTAGAAGACTGCAACACTTAGAAAACTGAGCCAGGGCCCAAATGATGGTGGCCCAACTAGGGAAGCAGGGATCAGAAAAGTGTACAAATAGGTTTGGTGATGCATGCCTATATCCCAGCTACTCCAGAGGCTGGGGTGGGAGGATTGCTTGAGCCCAGGAGTTTGAGGCCAGCCTGGGCAACATAGTGAGACCTTGTCTGTCTCTCTTTCTCTCTCTTTTTTTTTTTTTATATGACCTTGTCTCTTTTAAAAAAAGAGAAGTGGACAGATGAGGGTTTGTTGTTAAGGTAAATTCAGCAGGACAAGGTAATTGAATGGATTTTAGAGGTGATGGAAAGTATAGTGTCAGAAATCAGTGAACTTCAAGCTTTCTAGCCTGGACATCTGATTGGATGATGGTACACATTCACTGTGATAGGAAACATGAGAAGAAGAGCAGGTTTGAGAGAGATTGTGGGTTTTGTTTTGGATGTGTTGCGTTTGGAATACCTGTAAGATATCCAAATAGTCTCTTAGCTATAAGGATCTGAAATTTAGGCCAGGCATGGTGGCTCACACCTGTAATCCCTGCACTTCGGGAAGCCAAGATGGGCAGATCACTTGAGGTCAGGAGTTCAAAACCAGCCTGGCCAACATGGTGAAATGGTGATCTCTACTAAAAATATAAAAATTAGCTAGGCGTGATGGCAGGTGCCTATAGTCCCAGCTACTAATGAGGCTGAGGCAGGAGAATTGCTTGAAGCTGGGAGGAGAAGGTTGCAGTGAGCCGAGATCACACCACTGCATTCCAGCCTGGGCAACAAGAGCAAGACTCCATCTCAGAAAAAAAAAAAAAAAAAAAGAAAAAAAAGTCTGAAGTTCAGAAAAGGGTCTGAGCTGATGCTAGAGATTTGAGAGTTGTCAGCTTGTAGATGGTGTAAGAGTAGATGAGATCATGTGAGAAGGTGTGAAAAGAAAGGGCCTAGGGTGGGATTCTGGGGAACATCGGCATGTAGGGCACAGTTAGGAGGATGAAGAAGAAAGCAAGAGGTAAGAAACCAAGAGGGTAGCGTGTAAGAACCAAGGAAATAGTATTTGAAGTCAAAAGGAATGGCTGGCAGTGGTACTGCTGAGAGATGAATCAAAATTAGAGTTGACAAGTGCCTATTGGCTTTGTCAGTAAAGAGGAGGATGTGGGCAACCTTGTGGGAGACTGGTGTCTGGAGTGGGGAGGTGGCTTCCAAGGAGCAGGGCAGATCTGGGTTCAGTGGGGCAAGGAAAGCCTCTTTTCCCTGAGCAGCACTCACAGATCCAAAGCCTCACATGATAGGATGTTGCTTCCCACAGGGCCTCTTCCCTATTTGCGAAATGGAACCTGGTCCTTGGCTTGTGCTTCCAGCCATGGTGTTTGGGAGTCCTTGCCAGAAAACTGATATTGCAGATAAATCCTGTAGCTCCTCACTCCAGCCTCTTTTCATTCTCTGGGCCTGATAATGTGTTTGGATGGAAGGCATCTCCTGATTCTGAAGTGATCTTGATTCAAGCAGGCTTAGTCCAACCCAGATGTAAGATTTCCATCTCCCTCATCCTATTTGAGTTGGGGGTTGGAGTGTTAGTTTTTCCTTGTCCCTTGATTTAGGCCTGCTTCCTAGCTGTTAGATCTTTGGGCTCTCCTGTGCCAGGGAAGAGCCAGGGAAATGCCTATAGGAAGGGGTAGTGTGAGGTACCCTCTGAAAGAGCATCAGGCCCGTGGGTCGGGTGTCTCCTGCACCTCCTCCCAGAGCCACTGTTGGGGGCACTTTGAGACCATTAAGTGGCTTCCCAGAAACAGTAGTTTTGGGGCAGGAGCTGAATGTCCTTACCAAATCACACTCCTCTCTAGCCAGCTTCTCGGGGCTGGCTGTTCTTGTGCCAGTCTTTTCTCTTAGTGTCTGAACTGTCCAAAGGTCTATCTCCTGTCCTTCGTAGCAGTTGTTGATGTTGAGAAATCAAACCTGTAGTTAGTAATCTTGAAGTTTAATGTATATCAAGTGCCATGCAGTGTTCCACAGTGCTTTCACAGCATAATTTAATGTGGTCCTCATAACTTCGCCTCAAAGCTAAATAATAGCCCTGTGTTTTTGGATGAGAACACTGTGGCTCAGAGAACTGAGGGACTTGCCCACATGATACTGCTGGTACACAGTCCAGCCAGGCCTCTAATCCACACAGGTCCATTTCCAGTGCCCATATACTCTTCGCCTTGCCGCTGGGTGTGTGAATGCTGTGCTCTGCTTCTTTTGATTGAGGGTGGGACAGGTTCTCCCTGAGAGGAAGAACCCTTTTAGGGAACAAAGTGAGTCAGATTCCACAACTCTGCAGCATCCTCTGAAGGGAGCAGTTCTCATCATATTTCCTCTAAATGCAGAAATGGAAAGGCGAATGGTTTGGTGTCTAGAAGGTAGAGTAGATTGTTAAATTCTCCAAAATGTGTCTGGGAATGGGGGCAGTTATGAAGCTCCTCTTAGCTTATTGACAACATCTTGTCATCTTTCTCCCTTTGGGAAACTGGTAAGTGACAATCATTGCTCCGCCACTAGGCAGGGACCTATGGCCCTGCCGTCCATCTCCTCCCTGCCTTGCCGCCCCGTGAGCCAGCTGTGCTGCCTATGAGTTCGGCACAGCTCCGGGGCTAATCCTCTTTATCTCCTTATTTGTGACTTCTCTGAGTCCAGAGGAGTCTGAGCTTTGAATAGCAGAAAACTGGAAGTGACTACTTCATCCAAGGCAGCTGCTAGCATAGGAGGTCAGGTAACCCTTAGCCTGCTGCCTCCTCCATGGTCAGCACTGATTGAGTACCTTCTTTGTGTTAGGTACTGCTAAGTGCTGGGCATCCAATATCCACACAGCATCTTATGAAATAGGTACTGTTAATGCCTGCAGCATTGCTTTCATTAGCTTCAGTAAGCTACTAAGCTCAGTAAAGAGAACTTGGATTGGCAACTGATTGAGGAGAACTGAGGGCTATGGTACTTGCTGTGAGCTTATTAGGGAGTTGAGGAGAGGTAAAGTCATGAGCCAGAGTCATCCCAGCAGAGGTAAGCCTTAAGCTGGATCTCTAAGAAAAGGCGGGTCAGAGTTTGGAATGTGAAAGGCTTTCTGGGCAGGGGCCGTAGTTTCAGCATAAGCAGGAAAGAGCCTTACAAGTGCAGGAGAGAATGAGACCAGCCCTGCTGGAGTGAAGCAGACACGTTGTTGAAGAGCAGAGAAGGCTGCAGAGGAACTACTGAGTGTTCATGGGTCAGCAAAGCAGTGTTCTGGCAACAGCGTTGTGTGGCGCGGGATCTGGGTGAACCACTTAGTGGGAGGACCCAGCAATGACGTGGGGCTGGGGTTTGGGACAACGGGAATGCCACCCTATAGACCTGGCCTGCAGTGGATTTTGTCCCCCTCTGGAGCCTGGGACTTGGTGAGCAGTGGGTAAGAGATCTGAGACCAATAGGTGCTACAGGCAATTGTCTGGTATAGGGTGCAAGGGATTGGCAAGTCTGTAGCTGATACTGCTTCTTCACCTTCTTTTCCAGATTGAATCCCAAAAATGTTCACCAGAGGCCTACAGTGGCTCTACTGTGTGGACCTCATGTGAAGGGGGCTCAGGGTATCAGCTGTGGAAGGCACCTAGCCAACCATGATGTCCAGGTCATCCTTTTCCTGCCCAATTTTGTCAAGATGTTGGAATCTATCACCAACGAGCTGTCGCTCTTCAGCAAGACCCAAGGCCAACAAGTGTCTAGCCTCAAAGGTGAGCACTTATGCAGGGCTGGGCTGAAGGCCTCCTCCCTCCTTAGCAGTTTGATGGTCTCGTCATGCCACCCAGTGGCGACAGGTGGAAAGGCACCATATGTGTAAGGATGGTGCTCTGCCTCTAAGGAGTCTTAGAACAGTAATATACTACTTTCCATCCCCTTACTCTTCTCCCTCTCCCACTACTCAGATGAAAAGCTGGGGACCCATTGGTCCATTCCACAAATATTTGTTGAACAGGCACTCTTCCTGATGCTAGGGATATGGCAACAGATATTTTAAAATCCATTCTTCCATGGAGCTTATATTCTGGTTAGGAGGTACAAACAGTATGTAACATACTCGTGTAGTTGTAGTAAGAGATATGAATAAAAGTAAAGCAGGGAAAGGAGGCATGTTGGAGGACTGGGTAGAGAGTAGGAGACTTGGACATTTCAGGGTCAGGTCATGATGGGCCTTGGGGATGACCACAAGGATTTGGGCTTTTACTCTGGTGAGATGGGCATCATTGAAGGAATAAGTAGGGAAATGATATAATCAAATTTAGGTTCCAGATGATCATTCTGGGTGCTATTTGAGAGTAGACTACACAGAGGAGTACACAGAGGTGTCAGGATGCTGTTGTGATTATGGGAGAGAGAGATTATGGTGGCTAAGACAGAGTGGTAGTGCCAAAGGTGGTGAAGGTAGTTTCTAAATCAGTTTTGGAGATAGAATCCACAGATTGGATGTATGGGGGTGGGAGAAAGAGACTTGGGAATGGCTCCAAGGTTTTTTGCCTCAGTAACTGAGGTGCAATCACTGAGATGGGAAAGCTTGATGGAGAAGATTTGGGGAGGAACAGCAGAAGCTCAGCTTGAGACACCTATTGGATATGCAGGTGGAAATGTTGATAGGGAAGGAGTTATATGAATGTGAAGTGAAAGGATTCAGCCTAGAGTTACAAGCCATAGGGAATATTTAAGCCATGAGGAGCCTGGATATGCTGTCACATAGGAAGAGAGTAGATACAGAAGTTGGAAAACTGAGCTCTTTATTTAGAAGTCAGGGAGTAAAGAGCCTAACCAAGGAGATGGGACTGGAATGGTCAGTGAGGGCGAAAGAAAACCAGGAGAGTATGGTAGCTGAAAGCCAAGTGAAGAAAGGAGCATGTCATCAGCTGTGTCAGCAAGCCACGCTCTAGGTTAAGGTCAAAGGAAGACAGAATCGACCACTGGATTTAGCATCTCTGTGGAGGCTCCTGGTGAGCTTGACGAGTGTAGTCTCAAGTGGAGTGGTAGGGATAGAGTCTGATTGGAATGGGTTTAAATGAGAATGGCAGGGGGAAGAACTGGAGAGAGCAAATATGGCCCAGAGAAAGGACTTCACCAGAGGTCAGATGGTGAGTCAAGGGCAAAGCCTGGACCAGAACCTTTGTCTCCTAAGTCTCAGGCCAGGCTCCTGTGGGCACACAGAAGATAGGATGCCACTCTCACTCTTGAGAGCCTCATCACCCACAGGGACTGCCCCCAACGGCACATTCTAAGCAGGGAAGTTGTGGGTCTCTAGCTAAGAAATGATATTACTCTAGGCTGAGAGCTGGGAAGGGGGCCTGGTGTGGGTTCCCCTTCTTGTAATTTTTAACATGATGCCCCCTTCTAGGCAGTTCTTCCTCTTGCTGCCCAAAGGTTTTCCTATCCCAGCTGCTCCCAGACACAAGTCTGAACAACGATTAAGTTTGGTCTGATTTCTGCTATTCTCAGTTTAACCTCTTAGGCCAGTACAGGATCTATATATACTTGGTGAGACATCCCTTTCTAATACTGTTCCAGAGGCCTGGTTAGAGCAGAGGAGCCTGGGAGAGGTTCTCTCTTAATTCTTAATTAAGGTTGGGCTGAGTGGGGAACCCATTCCTATGAGATAATGAGTACGAGAGAGGACAGGCTTGCTAGAGTAGAATGAGTAGGCCAACCGGAATAGAATAAGCATGCTCTCACCTGCTCACCCTTCTTGGGTCAGCCAGCAGATAGCAATCAATTCCTGTTTTTGCTGGGCCTGAGTGGGGCTTCCCTGTGACAGCCACCTTGACAGTGGACTCTGCCTTCCCAGAGGTCATAAGGTGCCCAGGGCATTAGTTGAATATACAGAGGCGTGCCTGAGAAGGCAAAGGAGGTGAGGGCTTTGTGCCCTGAGAAGCTCTGCACACTGAGCAGGACAGTGGTTCATCCTGAGAATTCCAGGAGGGCAGTGGTCTGCTGGGCTGACATGCAACTTGGTCCCTAGCACTCAGCCCAGCCAGCTTGCAACTCCTAGGGCCTGTGCCCTGGCCCAGCTTTAAGAAGGCCAGCCTTTGGAGAGGCATCGGAGTGGTGTCTGGAAAACAGAGATACCCTTGGGATGACCTGGGCCCTAGTCCCAGCCTGGGCTGCTCTCTGCTTATAGGGATTTTCAGATGGCACTCTTTCCACCTGCAGATCTGCCCACTAGCCCTGTGGACCTGGTCATCAACTGCCTGGATTGCCCTGAGAACGTCTTCCTGCGGGATCAACCCTGGTACAAGGCTGCTGTGGCCTGGGCCAACCAGAACCGGGCACCAGTACTCAGCATAGACCCTCCCGTGCATGAAGTTGAACAGGGCATTGATGCCAAATGGTCACTGGCACTGGGCCTGCCTTTGCCACTGGGGGAACACGCAGGCCGTATCTATTTGTGCGACATTGGCATTCCCCAGCAGGTCTTCCAGGAGGTGGGCATCAACTACCACTCGCCCTTTGGCTGCAAGTTTGTTATCCCACTGCACTCTGCCTAGAGGGTTCCTGCGCAGGCAGGACCCTGCTGTGCCCTGCTGCTCTGATAACGAACGCCTTAAGGATATGAAGCTTCATGGACCTTGTTAAAGTTTTTTCCCTTTTGGGTTTGTTTCTTCTGTGAGAGAACAGAACTTACTTAAAACTGACCTGTCACTTGCTCTTAGCCAGGGAAGTCTTTCCCACTGGGTTCCGGGCTGGGCGGCAGGCTGAGCGTGCAGCAGCTCCAGGCATCTCTACCCTCAGCCCCCTGCACGGCCAGGTGGGCCTTTGTTTACAGCCGTAGGCAGCTCTCTAAGACTGTGTTTCAGGTTTACAGCCACTGGGCCTGGGCACATGCATTGAGGAGTGGGCCAGGTCCTGTTTGGGGGCCTGGACCTGCTCTGTTTCAGAGCTTGTGGCTTTGTGTCTCCCTTGCTTTCCCCATGCAGACAGCCCTTCCTCTGTAGAACCAGCTGCGTGGCAGCTGTCCACCAGAGGGCAGACCTGCACTCTCCATTCATTTCCAGGGCTGTGACAGACCAGGCCTTCCCCTAGCCTCACAAGTTGATTTGGGGGGTTTTGACCCTTACTCCTGAGCTGATCCAAGTTTTATGCTGATTTTTCCAAGGATCTCTCCCTCCTTTTCCCTCCATCACTCAGAAGTAGGGAAGGGGGCGGCATTAGGATGGTGTTACTGTATTGGGATTTTATGTTCTGTCGTCTTCAGCACAGGTAGTATAAGGTTATATTACTGTAGAACCACAGTGCCCATCTTGCCAGCAGTGCCCGCCCCCACCCCCAAAACTGAGCAGGCTGAGCCTTTGCCTAGTCTGGGGCCAGACCCCTCAGATGGGGATATCCCTGGGGGAGCCTGGTGCTGAGCCAGAAGAGGCTTCCTGGTGCTTCTGTCCTAGGCCACCACTCCTCCAGCCCTTTGCCCGCACATACATGCCCCACCTACTCTTTCGTCCCCTCTGCCCTTCCCCTGAAATGGTCCTTTGCAGCTGTCATCCCAGAGCAGGGCACATGGACTCCCCTGCTTGAGCTCCACCCCAGCTCTTAAAACATCTGGGCCTTGAACCCTTTACAGTTGTCCAGTCTAGATGAACAGGCTTGGGGCCAGCACCCTGTCTCAAAGATGGCAAAATGAGGCTAGTTCTGGATGAGCTAGCTGGTGTGGGTTCCAACCATAGGAACACACTGATGCTCAAATCCTAAGGTGCCAAGCCCTAGGCCCTGGAGGCTGGTAGAACAGGATCTATACCTGGAACCCTGGCAGGGATTCCTGCCAAGAACCTGTGTTTAAGCCTGCTTCTTCAGGGCTTCAGGCTGCTTCTGCTGTGTCTGCCCAGACTGGCTGAGCGGGTGGATAGGTGGGCAGAAGGGCTTACTGAGGATTGTGGACACAGGGTAGGCCCTGGTACCATGGGTTTCAGGCTGTTACCACTTTCCTTGTAGGAGCATAGCCAGAAGCAGATGAGCCAGGGTAGAGGGCTGGCCCCTCCTCTCATCTTCCCTTCAGTCTTAAATTGTCTCCAGCAATGGGAAGAGGCCAGGGACTGTAACCCTTGTGCTATGTATTCTCTGAGCCTCTGCTCACTCTCAGGGCCAAGCAGCTCCCAAGCCGGAGCCCTCTCTTGGCCACAATCCGAAGAGCAGTCTAGGTTACAGGCATTTTGGTAGGCAGGTTCTGGCTGCCTGTTAATGCAGTTAGGCCCCCTGATTAGGTACAGTGAGAAATAAGCTACAAGAACCCTGGCCCAGGAGACTGCCCACTCCAGCAAGATCCAGGGATGATAGCCTTGTGGGGCCACTGGGAGTTTGTGCCCAAGCTTCTCCCTCTTCTCTCCCCAGGGGGCACTGGGACTGGTCCTTGCCCTTGCCCTCATCCTTAGCCTGGGCCTTCCCCAGAGGTATTAAGTATGATTCCTCCATCTTCAGTTCTTTTCAGGGGCATCCTGCCCATAGTACCTAGTTCCCAAGGGGCCCCCAGTCACGTGGTGAAACCTAGCACTCGTGCAGCTCTTAGGGAACCAAAAACCAGCACTGAAATAAAGCTGAATGACTGAGTCCTGTGGCGTGTGAATTGCTCTGTAGGCTGTCATGAGGTGCTGCCTGTTCCAGCCTAGGAACCCGCCCCACTTGTCTCCTGCCCTCAGCAGACCATAGTTGTTGGGCACATACAGCCTAAAGTCCCAGCCAGTAATGGGACTGGCAGGCCGCGGAAAATCAGACCCCACCTGGCTAGTCACAGTGGGCTGATTCCGTTACGTTCTCTGGGGCTGAGAGGTACAGGAGCCAGCAGGGTAGAGGTGCCGTCTAGGACTGCTCAGCAGCCTGGGCTCAGGACATCCCCACTTCTGGTCTTACCCCTGCCTAGCTCTTCTGTGCCTGGCCCAGTTCACACTTAGCTCTCCACAAGCTGAACTGCTAAGAAAGACTTTATTAATAAGGTCAGGTAAGGGGAAGGCAAGGAGCCTGGAGATGGACACACTGGTACCAGGGGTTACAAACAGTAAGAAACACTTTATTATAACTTTACAACATATAAATAGCTTGGGTCAAATCTGTGCTTTCTGGCAGCTGGGCACCAAGTCTGCTCCCCTGCAGGCTCCTGCCTTCCTTCACATTGCACTGTTCATTGGGTGGCTCTGGCCTGGGGCCTGGTGGTCGAGGCTGGAGTCAAGGGGCTGGGCGGCCCAGTCCCGCCCTCCATCTCCTCATGCCGTGGCCTGCGCCTGTCATCTGCTTGGGTTGCGGCTGGTGTGGAAGGACCGCTCCTCAGGGGTCAGGCCAGCAAAGAAGGGGTGCAGCAGGGCCTCGGCCAGTGTGATGCGCTGGGCAGGGTCAAATTCTAACATCCTCCTCATCAGGTCAAACAGCTGCACGTGCTCCAGGGAGTCTTGGAGCATATAACTCTGCTCAGGGACACAAGGTGCCTCAGTGTGACGGCAGGATCGTGGGAAGCCACAGCAGGTCCCCTTGCCTCTGGGACGCCTTGCTGGACTGGATCGAGGAGGCAGTGTTGCCTCCTTGGAGGACTCTACTTCCGCCCTCCTGGACAATGAGCAGCTCCTTTCCTTTCATGCCTGTGTTTAACGTTTTGCTCGGAACTTGCCAGGCTACTAGATGTCTTGCTGGATTGATGCCTCTGCCCCCACATGCAAAGTCCTGACAAGTGGGTAGAGATCACCTCTGCGAAATTCACTTGCCCGAGCACCAAATGCAGTTGACACAGACCAAATGCAGTTGGCTTCCTGGCCATGTCTAGGTCTTCCCTCCCCCTCACCTCAGTCCTGCCTAGTCCTTCCCAAAATTTCGTGGAGAGAGAGGGACAGGAAGCAGCAGGGTTTCTGACATCTGGCTCTTCCGGTGTTCCCCAATTACATTCATAGCCACCCTATGGGGAAGGGGTAGGGCCAAGGGCCCCTCTGGGACAGTATGCAAGAAGCCCCACTGCCAGCATCCAGCAGTCTTGGGTGCCGCCTCCCATAGAGCTGGATCGAGGAGGCAGCCTTTAGTGGCCTGGCCTGTCTCTGCTGTATGTCTGCCCAGTGCCTGGGGTCTCTCCTTGGCATGAGTTGAGCTGGGGGTAGCCAGAAACTGACCTTCAGAGGTTTGCAGTTCTCCTTCACATACCGGCCATCAGAGCTGTTCTCATCCCAAACTAGGCCCCCTTTGTAGAAATATTTCTGCTTCCTGAAAATTAAGGGGGTGGAGTCAAGTGTGGGAGTAGAAAGGGGACAAGCCTCTGGTGGGAGGTGGGGAAGAGCAGCTCCCAAGACAGCAGCAGAACCAGGGCAACAGGTTTGCAGGGGCACACAGGGAAGGTTTTTGGGACCGTCCAACAAAGACTCACCACATCCAGTACCCTGCTGACCCACAGCCAAGAAGAGAAAGGCCCCTGTACCAACCCTGAGGGGGCTACTGGGGTCCTTACCTGGTACGGTGGATCATGTGTGATGGGATGGGCCCTAGGATCTTCTCCATCATCACCAGATGCTCTCGGTTTTCGTGGGTCTGTGGAAGATTAGGGACAGTGCAAGGGGGTCAGTCCTAGCTCTGGCCCCTTCAAGGAGAATAAGGAACAAGAAAGATGGGCAAGTGCCCTCACTGCCCCCGGAGATGCAAACCTACCAATGAAGCAGCAGCCCCAGCTTCTCCTGCCAGCCTGTGCTCAGGCTCAGGCTCCTCAGCCCTTGTGGGTGGAGGTAGACTGGGCTGTGGCTGCATTTCCCTCTGGTTAGCTCTTCGCTCCCTGCCCAGAACATGCCCTGTCCCAGCCCATCCTGATGCCTTTATTCATCTGTGCCTTTTATCTAGAAGGTCAGGTCACCTCCTGCCCATCCTCCATCCTCGACGGCCTAGCATAAGACTCCTCTAAGTGTTCTAGCTCCCCTGACTTGTGCACTCCCTTTAGCATATACATCCTTAAGACTCTGAATCTCACATGATGGCTAATGGGAGGAGGAAGACACCTGTCTTCTCATCCAGGTGGGGCTTCCCACCCCAGTGGCCTGCAGCCTATCACAGTAGCAGTGCTCAGGGTAGGGGAGCGATGTGGGGTGGCTGTACCTGGAAGAGTGTGAAGCCCCGGTAGTACTCAAAGAGAATGCAGCCAATGCTCCAGACGTCACAGGGCTGTGCCCAGCCCAGCTCTGAAAGCCAAGATGGGGAGAGGCTGTGAGATCTGGCCCTATGCTTCCAGCCTGGAGGTCACAGGGCAGCCACCACACTGGCTGGCAGGACTCTTGCCCAAATCCCATTACAAGGCCCTCTCAGTAAGGCTGACAGATAAAACCAGGTCAGTCACCTGTGTCTCATGACACTGGCCTCTTGGTCTGAGAAACTCTGCCTGCCCTGGGTGGCAGAGACTGCCAGGCATGCCACTGCCTCTGTTTATACCCTCCCAACAGTCCAGTGTGACGAGGTCACAGGCCATACAGTCACTCACCAAGGATCACCTCAGGTGGGCGATAGTGACGGGTGGCCACAATGGTTGTGTGATGCTCATGGTCAAAGGTGGCACTGCCAAAGTCAGCCACTCGGATGCTGGTGTTCTTCACTGACTTCTCCTCACAGCTCTGAAAAGCAAGGCAGGCCTGCCAGGTCAGGAGTCCACACCAGTGGGTAACCCACCCCTGGAGCAGGGCCTCACCCTTACCCCCATCAATACCTTGTGTTCATTGTAGAGGGTTTCAAACTCAGAATTCACAAACAGGATGTTCTCTGGCTTCAAGTCTGTATGGGTCAGCTGATTCTCATGCAGAACTAAGGGAGCAGGGAAAGAAGGGGAAGTGGGCAAATGAGAAGCTGGCTCTCCTGCCAGCGCTAGGCCAGACCCCTCCTCCAATGCCAGCAACTGCCAGAGCTCCTCACACCCCCACCTCAGCAGGGAGCTGGACTGCAGCCTGCCTCTGTGCTGGCCTCTCTCTCAAGAGTTCTCTGTACTTGAGGCCTTGGAGGGTTCTGATACTTTAGCAGGGGGGTGGGAAAGAAATTTGCCATTTGAAAAACCTCCCTCCACCTCTCCTCTGCAGAGACCAGGCCTCCTCACCTGTCTCTCACCAAAGCTACAGCAACAGCCTTGAGTTGGTTCCCTCTTCCCTGCACCAGCTACATAATTTGCAGGGCCCTTTGCAAAATGAAAATGCAGGTCCCCTGTTCAAGTTACTAAGAATCAAGCACAGGGTCCTGTGTGACTGAGTGCATAGGTTGCATACCCAGGAAGCCAGCCCCGCCTCTCATCGCTAGTCATGAGCAGGGAAGCCTTTCCCGTCCAGCCCCTTCTGACAGTGGCTTCCTGCTTGTAGTCACTTTTCAGCTCAAGGCTCCCATCTGGCACTCAAGACCCTCACAACTGTGTGGCCCACGACTCCCCAATGATAGCCTATTCCACTGGAGCCAATTCTCAGCCCATAACAGGCTCCGGGCCTCACCAAGCTGTTCCCCTTGCTTGGAAACCTTGTCCCTGTCCCATCTTGCAAATTCTGTGGGAGGAGGAAGACACCCGTCTTCTCATCCATGTGGGGCTTCCCACCCCAGTGGCCTGCAGCCTATCACGAAGTAGCAGTGCTCAGGGTAGGGGAGCGATGCAGGGTTACCTTGAGCTATTCTATATTCTAGCTCAAGGTCTACCAACTTCACCAAGGAGCCTTACTGTACTGCTGCAACCACTGCAAATCCTACAGTGCTGAGCCCTGGCACCATCAAATGCTTTTCAAGGCTGGCAGGGAGATGACAAGTCAGGGTTGCACAGAGGGTCTCCATGTGGGCAGGACCTGTGGCCCTGTCAGGTCAGGCTTCTACCTTTTTACCCCATGCATGAAGCAGGGAGGTGGGGTTGGTGGTTAGGCCAATTCTGGAGCAGTTCTTTTCTGTTTTCTTCCTGAGTGCCTGGGGGTAGAGAGGCTGGTCCAGCGGTCCCTGGAGGGAGCCCTAACCTTTCCATCCTCACACTGAGATTCCCACCTGAAGACAGGCCTTTCTGCCAAAGGGGATCTGGTGTCCCTCAGGCCCAGGAGAATGGTTAGTAACGTGCTGGAATGAATGGGGACAAGTAACCAGATGACTTGGCTGTAGGCATGTGGCTGCCCATGCTTCTTTTGAGGGTGGACACTTACATCTAAGGGCGTGGCAGAGCTGGTAGGCCATGTGCCGGACATGTGGTAGGGGGTAAGGCTGGAAGTTATTCTCCTTCAGGAACTCAAAGGTGTTCTTGCCCAGGAGCTCAAAGGCGATGCACATGTGACCATGGAAGTTGAACCAGTCAGACATCAAGACGCACAGGCTGGAGGAGGAGGATGGGCAGGGCTCAGGCTGTGTGCTGGGGGCCTGCCTCACCCCCTCTCTCAGATGAAGACAGTTCCCAACTCTCTCCTAGGCCACCGGGTCACACACCAGAACGCAGATACACACAATGCAAGAGAACCACAGCAAGAGCACTTCTCCCCACCAGCCATCACCCAATCCCCAGATGAGCTCTGGGCAAGGATTAAGCTTCCTGCAGTGGGTAGGGGAGATGTCCAGAGTTCTGGTCCAAGCCCTCCAAGCTTCCCTACTTATGATGTGGGAGAAGCCCTGCCTCAGAGTTGCTGAGGGAGACATGGAAAGTGCTAGTGCACTCTGCAGGATTGGTGCTGCTTTTCTTGACCTGCCCACTCTGCTGAGCTTCGTGAGGGTGTGCTGGATTCACCCATCTGCCCAGGCTCAGCACAGTGTGTGAAGGAGAGTGCTCAGTGTGTTTGCCACAGAAAGGCCCTCCTTTGGGTATCTCCTACTATGTGAAAGCCCCAAACGGCTTCATGTTTTTATCTTGTCTTACCCCAAACATAACCCAGTGAGCTCCCCAATTCACAAATGCAGGCCTGGGAGGCCTGCCTCGGGCCACAGAGCCAGCTGAGGTGGAGCCTGGACTGCAGTCTAAAGGCTTCCAGCAAGACCTTTGCCACACTCCCCTGGCTCTGAGTGTGGGGAGAAGGCACAGTGCAGATGGGTGAAGGGACACTACTAAGCCCCTGGGGGTCCAGCAGCCCCACTGAAGGCTTCCCTCCCACTCCTTGCAGACACTCACAACTTGTTTTCTTTGTCCTTCTCCTTGATTTTTTTGAGCACGTTGATTTCTAGCCGGGCAGCCTCCCGGTACTTGCCCACATTGCGGATGATCTTCAGGGCAACCTGAGACTTCCCTCTGGTACCCGGGAAGGAAACAGAGGTTCTCATCAGCAGCTGCCCAGTCCTTCCCCCACCCACCACCCCAATCCAGCAACTCCCAACAAACACTGCTCCAGAGCAGCCTGCACTGAAGAAAGCAGATACTGGATGCCCAGCCTGCCCCATGCAACACCAGACCTTTGCCCACCCAACAGCAAGCTCCCTGACATCTGTGAGTTAATGTCCTTGGCATCCATGCCAGCCTTAGGCTTTTATGTTCTCGGCCACTGCCAGCTCCCAAAGGAGTGTGGGAGAGTAGAGGCCAATCCTGCTTACCCAGCGCCAGCCCAAGAGCTCACATAGTGACCTAACCTATAGGCCAGGCAGCCCCAATCCTGGCCAGGCTATCCCACCCAGAGCCCTCCTGCAGCACCTCTTGACCTTCCTGAGCTTGTCTGCAAGTCTGAGCCAACAGGGATGGGGGTGCCAGGATCGAGTAAAGATCTGGCAAGAGGTAGGGGTACCAGCAAGGGTACCTCTCACTGTGGGGTCCAGGGCCACTCCTTTTACCGCCGCACCTACCTGCCACAGCGTTTATCAGTGACCACAAAATGCCAGGAACCCTTCTTAAGTGTCCAGAGAAGATTTTAACAGTCCCTGCTCTGTGCTTCCCACCCCCAACCCCACCCCAGGAGGCCATCTGCAGGGAGCCAGCAGAGAAGGAAACCTGCTGAGGTCTGGCTGCCAGGCCCTGTCAGGAAAGGACCGCTAGAATTCAGATGTCCAGTGGGGAACTTGAGTGAGACAGCCCTAGCCTGGAAGGGCATGTCTGAGGCCTCAGGGAGGCTGACGGTGGTGCCTAAGGCTCACAGGCCCAGGGTAAAGGGATCGTCTAGAGAATCCCCTGCTTTTCTTTCCCTATCCTATTTTCCCAGATTCTCAGGGGAAAGGTCATGCACTCCGGCCTCCTCCTGAAACAGGGTCCCTCCGTGGCATCCCAGTCCTCAGCACAGGGAGCTCATCACTTCCAAGGCAGCCCTGCCAGAGTTGCATGGCTCTTACAATAAGACCCTGCCTTTCACTGAGCTGAATTCTGCCTCCGCATGACAACCCCCACTGGCCCTGGCTCCCTTTGAGTCCTTTGAGTGAAAGTAAAGGTTCCCCGGACCCTCCACCTGCCCCCTAGTAACTCCAGAGGCTCATTTTCCCTCCAGCTCCTCAGAGAGGAGCAGCCCAGACCACCTACTTGAGTCTGCCATGTCTCCACCTGGCCATGGTATAGTTGTGCATATCCCTCCACCCACTGGTCCCAACCCTAACCTCTTGGGCCGCACTGAGTCATACAGGCATTTGCATGGAAACTTGGAGCAAATGGAAACTTCCTCTCAGTCTACCTTGTGGCCACAGGGAAGGCTGGATGCCTGGGTCTGAATGACCTGAGTACCCCATTTAATGTAGGAGCACTACAGCGCAGTGGTGGCCAACTCTGCCGTTAACTGGAGTATGACGCAGGCAAACCCTGAGTATGTTTATTCATCTCTGCAACAGCGAGAAGGCCACATACGGGTGGCACGCGGCTCCAATGAGGACACGAGCACTTTGTAGCTGAAGTGCCAAACCAACTAGAGAGCCTACAGCAGGGAGGCAACTGACTCCCTGGAGGTGGCCTCCCCAACCCAGACCTATATGAGAGGAAGCAAATGTTCTAGTCTTGTGGAATGGTGAAGGAACAAAACCACTGCACTGTTGGGCTTGGGAGAGAGTGAGGTGCAGCATGACACACATAGGTATACCCCACTCTCCTGGGCACACTCAGCAGAGACCGCACACTACCCTAGCCACACTGAAGAAGGCAGCGGCCTGCTTGGTGAGAAAGCCCAGGGTCATGTTTCTCTCGACTAAGATCTGCACAGCCTCAAAGGCAGACCCTCAGGGGATGGGACTTATGCCCTTAGGGCTGGGCTTGGTGGTACTCCTAGCCCCTTGCCAGGCCAAGAACCTAAAAGTTATCACAGCTCCAAGCCATAGGGGAGCTATAGAGGCAGCTCCAAGCCATAGGGGAGCTGGGGCCTTGGCCTTGTTCTGATATCCACCACTACAGTCCTGGAGAAGTAGAGAGATTAGAGCAGAACCTTTCACTGAGCAACAATTCTTGGGCAGTGTTGCCACATACCTGCAGGACCCAAGAATTTCTCCCTTATTACAGGGGATCAGCAAAACCCCAACATGGACAGGTCAGAACCCTACTTTGATGCCACCCTTCAAAAAGAAAAAAGTTAAGCTCTGATAGCTGCCACCCTCAAGAACTCAGGCCAGCTCTTCCCAGGAAGATCACATCCAGAGCCAGCTGTACTGCCCCAGCTCGCTCACCTGGCATGGTCCAAGCACTCCACCACCTTGCCAAAGGTGCCTTCACCCAGGTTCCCCACAATCTCATCTAGGAGAGAAAAGAAATTGGGCATGAGAATCTGGAGGGCAGGGAGTTGGCAGCTCCTGCAAGTTCACAGCATTCAAATTCTCAAAAACAAAAAAGGTTTCTCTCTCACTGCTACACTCTTTAAAATGGAAGTTGCTAGTGTCTGTGTCATTCAGGCAATTACTGGTGGCCCCGCTAAGGCACCACGCGCACTAGAGGCCCCTCCAGGCAGGAGAGGTCTCATCTAACAAGGGGGGTAGAAAGTAGAGAGGTAAAGTTTTACGAAAGGTGGCTGTACATCGCTCTTGGAGCCAATCGCCGATCCGGCACACCAGGTGACCCTCCTTGTCATCTTCCACACTCCGGCTGCTGCGCTTACTGCTCTGTTGGCTTCTCTGCATGCACCGCCCCCCGAAACGCCATCCGACCAATCGCATGGTAGGCGGTTCCGATTGACAGATTGAGGTGTCAGTCAAAGGCAGAGGTGGAGACGGTGAGGAGCCGGTGGGTTGGTTGGTTGGATTTTCCAGATCCCAGCATTTCATAAGGCACACAGCATATATAACGATAGGGATATTGCAAGGGACACGTCAAGACACAAACTGACTTCAAAAACAGAAAAGTAAAAACAGCTACAGGTATGTAAAGAAAACTCGGACATTATCTGTAAGAGGAGCGCCACAAACGCTCAGGAAGACGACCTGCCTCTGCTGCTGAGGGCCACGCTGTGAGGAGAGCCATCGCCCCGACTCCCTCCTCCTCCTCCTCCGAGTCTCTCCCTCCCAGGCCCTCCCATGTGGCTTTGGCCAGAGCGGAAGATGCAGTGAGAACGGTGGCGCAAGAAGGCAGCTGGCCCCGCCTGGGTCCAACCATCCAGACTGGTCAGCGGCTGCTCCGGCTTCAGCTGCAGAATGCCCAGCCTGTCCTTGCCTGCCTCTGTTCGCCCACGCAGACTTGCACATGCCTGACAGCTGCCACTCAGAGCCAAGCTGCTACCTGCCTCCAGACGGCATCCTTGGCCAGACTTCACCATCACTACCAGAAACAGCCTTCTGTCAGCAGCCCTCCTGCCACCAGCCTCAAGCAGGAAAGCAGCCTTGGATCCTCTGGGCCGGTCAACTGCAAGGCTTCCTACCACAATGGCCCACACAGGCCCCATGCCAGCTCCTGCCCTGGCCTTGGCACCTGTGCTGCTCACAATCTAGGCCCATCCCAAGCCTCACGACGCTCGATAAGAGGGCACCAAACAGAGAAGCAGAGCCAGACCTGCACTGCCATCCTGTGGCAGCATGTGGCAGTGTGCAAAGAGGCCAAAGGGCCATGCTGCAATCGCCCGCACAGTCAACCCTCAACCTGTGGCCACTCAAAGAAGTCACAGAAAGAGCTGGGCAGAGAAGACGCCTGGCCTCTCCACCGCTCCTCAGGGGCCTCAAGGCCGGCAGGGGGGAGGCAGGAAAGAGGGATGGGGGAGAAGAGAAGACCGCACGTAACCTCGGAAATACACAACTGGCTTTCCTTCCCCAGGGAACTGAGCGCAGTGAGGGCTCCAGAGACCTTACAACCCTCCGTGCTAGGAATACTGGCCAGGCCCCGCTCTGGGCATGTGGCCTGCAACTGGACAAGGCCTGGGGCAGCAGCCTTTCCACCATTTCTTCACATGCCCCATCACACAGGCACCTGCCCCTCCTCACCGCGACTGCCCCTCGTAAAGAGGCTCGGCTGGAGAGGGCCTGGCTGGAGATTAGAAGGGAAGTTCCCAGTCTGAGCTGGCTGACAGGCAAATCCTCCCGTCCTGTGAGGCACTCCAGACTGGGGGCCTTTGGGAAGGGGTATGCAGATGAGACGCAGAGGTGGATGCAGTCCACATCAGAGCACTCAGTTACACGAGGAGGCAGTCTCTGGGTGGGAAAGACCAAGCCATATAGCTGCAGACCACCATACCAGCCACTCTACTAGGATCCTTAAGAAGTGTCCTAAGAAGTGTCCCCAGTCACTTGCACCACGTGGTCTGTGTCTAGAGCACTGTGTAGACATAGACAGGCCAGAGGCCAGCCAGCATCGGAGCCAGAGTTCCTATAGTTGCCACTGGAAGGGGCCAAAAGACACAGGGGTCAGGACCCTGTGATCAGCCCTGCACCTGGACCAGACAACACATACACACACACATGCACGCACACCAGTGCACGTGCACAGGGCTGGCAGTACTCACCCGGACCAGCCAGCCTGAGAGAAGGCTAGGAAGAGATGAGGCCTTTAAGCCCCAGCCAGCACACTCTGGCTACCACTCACCGAGGAGGCGCTGCTACAAGACCTGGTGCGGCGTTTGTGGCAGTGGTGGGCGTGCTTGCGAGTCCGGTATGGCCCCCTCTCCCGCGATCGCCGACGATGACGAGAACGTGAAGATCCGTAGTAGTCCTCTCCAAAGGATGGGCTCCGCTCTTCACACCGGTATGTATCGCTGTCACGGCGCTCCCGGTACCTCCTCTGGTAGGGCAGGCGGTCATGGCTGCCAAAAGGGGGATGGGGATGCTGGTCAGCTGTGTCCTTGCTGTTAGCAGGCAAGAGACCTGTGGTAGGGCCACTGTAAAGGGCTGAAGGGGGACAGCCTGTGCTAAAAGCATCCAGACTGGTGGGAAATGGCTGAGAGGGGAGGGTGCAAAGGTACTAAGCCTGCCCTCCAGAGCCCTGTCCAACAGCAGCATCCTCCAGCCATAGGAGGAGGGGTACAGGGAAAGGGGAGTATGGTAGAGGGCCTCCAAGGGTTCTACACCCTCCAGAGTTCCCTGTGGCCTGCTGCAACTCTTAAGTTTGGCCTGGGGGCTGAGATAGGCCCAGGGAATAACCTTTCCAGGGGTGAGGTTATGTTCCTAATCCTCACCGAGGAAGGCTTAGGAGGTTAAGCAGGAAAGTTGCCAGCCTAGAAAATGGGGGAATGTGTAGAAAAGGCACTCCAAAACAGAGAAAGACTGGGCGACAAGGAAGGCAGCTACTGCTGAGGCCAAGGCATGCAGGTGAGGTTAGTGGAGGAGCCCAAACAGGACAGGGCAGGGATCCAAGGACAGCTGGGTGGGGATGGAGTCATCTCAAGGAGTCTGGAGTTGCCACAGCTGAGCCCAGCTGACAGAAGGAGCCTTTCCCTCCTATCTAGTTTCCTCTCACCTTCTGGACCGAGATCTCCGTGGGGGAGGCTCCCTTCGGGACGGGTATCGCAGTCTCCCTTCATGTTCCCGACTGTAGGACCTCCTCCTCTTCCATCGGTAGCTCAGGTACGGGTCTGGTTCAGGGGAGCGGTATCGCTTACAGTGATGCATCTAGACCACGAGGAACAGAAAGCCCTGCTAAATACACAGCCAGCCACCTCCAGCCATGGGGCTGCCTGGGGCTTCCCGGTTGCTCCTGAAGAGGCCCATTGTTCTGTTTGGAGGTGGCCCCTCCCAGAGGTTTATGAAGCAAGAAGAACTCTGAGGTCACACTGGTCAAACAGCAGACAATGGGAAACAACCTTCTCTGCCAGTGAACAAACAAACAGCTGCCTCCCAGCAGAGCATCACTGGCCTGGTGGCCTGAGTGCTCAGGGAACTGGGTGAGCCAGGGCCAGGGACTGAGGCAGGAACCCTGGGACGGTGAACACTACCGCAGGGAGATCAAAGGCAGGAGAAACGGGAGCCTCCTGCACTCCATTCCCTCCCGCCTGGGGAGTCCCGTGAAGTGAATGCTCTATAAAGCCAGAGGCCAGGTAAAGGGCTGTTGGCATGGAGCCAACACACGGAAGGCGAGGGCTCAAAGACCTCAAGTTTGAGAAGCTGAACGCTGTCTGGCTGAGGCCCTGAACTGGACCCCATTCAAGGAAGTAAGGACCACAAGTGAGCATGAGGAGCCACAACAGAGACAAGAAGAGCAGCCCTTGGAGAAAGAGGCACACAGGCCTCAGGAACATTCCATAGCCCTCCTGAGGGTCTACCCAAGGAGACGTGGACCCAGGGGGTCTGTCCAGCCCCTGCTGGCTCATCCTGGGTCTCAGCACTGGGTAGGATGCCAAGGTCCTCAGAGTATCCAACTTTCTTGCCAGAGGCCCATTTAGTACCCTTTTACACCACCACAGTGCCCTGCCAGGTGCCTTGCCTTTATCCTACAGTACCATTACTGTCCCTTCTTCTAGCTCTCCGGCTCTAGTATCCTACCCTACACCTATCTCAGAATAGCCAGAGGGTTAGTCGTCTGGCAGGTAAAAGAGCCTTGCCTCACTATCCCTGTTCAGTGAGGACTTATATCCACCACATGAAATTGCCAGGCTGGATCCGCCACCAGCGGAGAAAGCTGGCTATGTGAGGCCAGCAACCTGCTCCACCCATACATGAACCCGACTGCCTCCATGGAGCCAGTCTTCTTCCCAACACTCACACTTGGCCACAGCCAACCTCCAGTCATGGTCAGTCCTGAGCTTGCCTGGCCAAGCACATTTTGTACAAACCCACTGAGGCTGCCCCATCTCATCAGCAGGGTCCGTCAAGAGAAGATCAGCATAGAACAGCTCCCCATGCATGAGCAGGACAGTGAGGCCTATGTGACCACACCCCTGGGAGCCTCTCTGTGTCCCTAAGAAAGCCCTCCACCTCCCCACTAACATGTCTTCCCCCATTTACCTGGGAAGTCTTTGGAGATAAACATTTTGTAAAATCACCTCCCCAGAAGCTTAGATTTGTTGTTTTGGTAATCAGTTGACTAATGTTTCACTGTTTTCCTGCAATTACTCTGGGTCAGGTGCCCAAGTTATGGAATGAAAGCAGTAACTCACATCCGACTAATTGACCCAGAAGATGCTCCACTGGCCAGGGCACATATCATGCCATAAGGCAAGTATGATCCTGCCCATCCTCACTGGGCAGACAAACACCAGAACTGGAGGACATGGTCACAGTCACACCAGGTCAAAGACTTCCCTCCTGGGACCTAGAAGATTCTTATGTCCATACATATTCACATCAATGGAGAGCACAATTTCAGAGTCTTATAGATGTCCATCTGAATCATGGCATGCTACTTCTAGCTGTGTGCCTTTGAACAAATTATTACACTACTCTGACCATGAGCTTCCTCTTGCATCAAGGGAATAGTAATCTCTTACAAGGTTCTATGAGGATAAAATATGTCTGTCCTGTAAGTGAAATGCCTAGCACAGCTTTGTGCCCACAGAGGTACTAGTGGCAGCTTTTCATGAATCATTTAAAAGTTCCAGGTAACACTTCAGGGGTGTGTTAAATGTCTTACAGACATTTTATAAGTCCCTTCCAAGGAAACTGGGAGGAGAGAGCTCTGGCAGAAAACTCTAAATCCTAGTGCTGTCACATACCAGCTTCATGACCTTAGACAAGGCACTCTAGGCCTTGGTTAGCATGCCTGGAAAACGGAGATAACATTTCCCAGCCTGGCAAAAGAGCTGAGAAGTATGAGAGTTATAAGGTACCGCACACAAAGCAGTAATAAAGAGTATCCTTCCTTTAACACATTCTAGGCAAGTAAAATATTAGAAATAGCAGATATCATCCTCCCAGCCAGGGCTCTAGGGCCTATTTCTCAATTATTTCTGATTCTCTAAAACCTCAGCAAACAGCTTGTTTAAAAAGCAGCTAAAGGCCACAATTATGCTTTGGGAAGCTCTGCTCTGCACAATAAGGAAAATGGTGATGTGAAGGAAACCAAGCCAGGGATGTCAACTTTGAGTACAGGCCTTGTCGGCTTCTCATTTGCTGTTCCTGGCCAGAGAACTGGGCTGACTAGAAGTGCAGCCAGCCAGGTCAGCGGCTGCCCTCCCAGATTCCAGCCACCCCAGCACCCATGGTTATTTTTGGCTGGCACTGCCCTACCACTGCAACCTCAAACCTGCCACCTAGCAAGCCTCCACCACCAACGGGTGAAACGCTTCTTCTTTTCAAGGACATCAAGGAGGGAAGCTGGAAGGCCGCCAACTCCGCCTCTGCTGGGGGCCTGGTTCAGGCAATTTCCACCCCAGCTCCACATCAGGGCACCCACACCCGGAACTAAAGCTAGAGACTCCCGGCAGGACGGAGGAGCAGCCAGGGGATTTGTACTGTCAGCTTGGCCTAGCCCATCCCCCGGGCTGGAGCGGCTCCATCACCACAACAAAACACACAAGGGGGCCTGCGCTATAGTTCGCGTCCCTTCCTGCCGCGCCAGGTCCCAAGGGTCTCAGAGTCCCCTCTCCTGTAACCGCCACCAGTGGCGCCGAGGGGAAACCTAGGGGCAGAGGCAAAGCCGAACTGGGCCAGAATCAAACTCCAGGCCGCCAAGGGAGGAGTCGTCTGTGGACCAAGTCTGAAGCCAGGGGTAGGGGAGGTGTCTGAAGGGTCTCTGGCTATTCCACGTCGGACCCGACCCCATTCCGCGGGCAGGCACAAAGCCTAAACTGGACTCCTGAGCGGCCCCAGAGACCGTTCAGGCTCCGCCTTCAACACCGCGGAATCGAGGTCAGGGTCTGCAGTGACCGCCCTCCGGGGCAGAAGCAGCGGGTCAGGGGTGAGAGGTCGAGGCCGCGGCCCGAGGTGGGCCGAAGAGGAGAAAGAAAGGGAGTAAGCCGAGACCGAATGGCACCAGCGCGCCTGCCCCGCCGACTCACCCCCGGCCGCCGCCACCGCTGTCGCCGCCGCGGGCCCCAGCCCACACTTACCGTCTCCCAGGCTCCGGCTGCAGCTAGGCCCCACTCCCCGCTCCGAGCGCTTCTTCCGCTTCCGGCTGCGACCTCCGCCCGTGACGGCCCCGCCCCCTCGCGTGACGCAGGCGTCGCGAGCCCCGGCTCGACCCGGCTCGGAGGCCTGGCCGCTCTAGCCCCCGACTCGAAGGCTCCGGGACACCAGCCCTCTCCGCTCCGGTGGGCGCCGCGGCCTCGGAGACTAGTTCCGGGAGGGTCGAGGGGACCGGCCCGGCCCGGCCCGCCTCCCGCCGTGTCGCGGCGCACGTAGGTTCCCCGACCTGACAGGTGCGCGGCCCGGGCTGGCTGGGCTCTCAGAGCCGAGACGTGGGGCCCTGACCCGGCCGCGGGGCTGGGCCCGCTCCGTCGCCCCGACCCCGCGTGGTCCGCCAACTCCCTTCTGCGCGCGGAGAGGACGGGCATTGTTCTCGGGGCCCCGGAGAGCGCGAGAGCGGCCTGAGGTCTGTGCGCTGGGGCTCGGGAAGGCGGACGCGACTCCGCTTGCGCGAAACGAGCGAACGACACATTGTCTTGGTGTGTGCGGGTTTTTCGAAAGCCGTGGTGGGGCTCCCAGCTAGCCAGTGCGTGCGGGGCAGTTGCTGGGAAGACACCCTAGAGCTACTCTGGCGGGGCCTGTCGGTGGGGCCGGGGTCTGGCGGGGAGGAGATCCCCTCTCCTTGAGCCCCCTCGGGTGGAGCAGCTTCCTGCCAGCCTGCGTGGCCTCTCCGTTAAGACTCCCCCGCCAGACAAAACCCCCGCCAGCCGCATCTCCGGGCCACTGGACAGCCCCGTTTTGCAGAGGCCTCGAGCGTGAGGTCACCAAAATCCCTGACACCTAGTGTCCCGCGCCAGGTCGGGCAGGATTACGAGGCCCCACTTTGCAGATGAGAAAACTGAGGTGGGGCTCTTTTAAGAGACCTCACTGTGAGCGTGCGCGTCCCTCCCGGTCTGGGAGTGGCGTCCCCGGCCTCGCGAGCGTCCTGCAGCGGAGCGACAGGGCGTGGCGCCTAATTGTCCCCACGCCACGCGAGGGCTAGAAACCCTCAGTCGGGGCGGACCATCCCTCCAGGCACCGCCACCTCTTCGGGACCGCTCCGTGGGGGCGCCAAGGGTTTCCCCACCACCGTGGGGCTCCCCACCGGCCGGCCAGCCGCTGGCCAGCCGCTGCCCAGCCCATACCCACTCCCCCGCGGGGCTGGGCCCGCCCCTGACGTGGGACGCTGTCGCAGGGGGGCCCCCCTTCCAAGCTGCGACGGTGCTTCAAGTCCTTCGCCAGCGGCTCTCCCTGAAACGGGGGATCTCACAGCATGATTTGTAGGTGTGTTTAGTATCCCCCAAATCTCTGCCAGCTCCACCACGGCTACCGGAAGTAAACAATAGACGCTAATTCAAAACTAGGTCCCCTTCCAAAAAATTACAAAAATTAGCCGGACTTGGTGGCGCGTGCCTGTAGTTCCAGCCCCTTGCAGCGGACTGAAGCAGGAGGATCCCTTGATCTCAGGGGGTTGAGATTGCAATGAGCTGTGATCACACCACCGCACTCCAGCCTGGGCGACAGAGCGAGACCCTGTCTCAAAAAACAATAAAAAAAATCTGCCAGGCGCGGTTGTTCACGCCTGTAATCCCAGTACTTTGGGAGGCTGAAGTGGATGGATCACCTGAGGTCAGGAGTTCGAGACCAGCCCGGCCAACATGGCGAAACCCCATTTCTGCTAAAAATACAAAAATTAGCTGGACGTGGTGGCACGCGCCTGTAGTCCCAGCTGCTGGGGAGGCTGAGGTGGGAGAATCACTTGAACGGGGGGGGGGAGGGCAGAGATTGCAGTGAGCCAAGATCAGGCCACTTCACTTCACTGCGGCCTGGGCAAAACAGCGAAACTCCATCTCAAAAAAGAAAGTCAGGAGCCGCTTCGGTGTACAGTGGGTGACCCAGATCCGCTGCTGAGGTCCTGCCCCATAAGGTCCTACCTCAAAAGCTGAAGATTTTGAAAAATCCCAGGCTGTCTGAGATGCCATTCCTGCCTGGTCCCCATGGCCTCAGTCACACTAGCCAGGTTCCATCCCAGGGTTTCATCAGCTCAGATGAGGTGGGAGGCCTCTGTGGTGTCTCCTCCTCCCACCACTTAGTGTTGCCTGAGTTTCCATGGCTCCAGGATACCAGCCCTGAGGAATGGATGTTCTCAGAGAAGCTCCTGTCCCCAGCCCTGCCCTGAGCTCCAGGCTCTGATGGGGT